>NC_022020.1:27698998-27718897 GCF_000317375.1 Microtus ochrogaster
CACCCACACTAGGATAGACTGTACCTCTAAATCATAAGCCAAACTTCTATAAGTTGCTTCTTGCCTGGAATTTGTCACAGCAGTTAGAAAAGTAACAACTACACACATTCTTAAAGAATAACTACATGATTTTTAAAACCTTTTAAAGTCACAAAACCTAACTCCTAAAAGTTATAATCTGTAAATAATATAACTGTGAGGGTTTTTCAGACTTTTCTACATTTTCTAAATTCGTATATGCATAGATGCGTGTGTGCGTGCGTGTGTGCGTGCGTGTGTGTGTTATCAGGGTCAGCTGCCTCTGTTCTTTGAAATGAGTTAAAGCACACCTTCACAGATAACACAGAGCTGCTGAAAGGGGAAGGCGGTTTCCACTGAGGATGGCAGATGAGGAGGAAACATGTTTCCTGTTCTGTGTCAGGTTGCAAACATTATTTAAATATATTTTTATGGTCTGAGATAAAATAGTGAAGCAGTTGTAAATAACTGGGGAGGAGAGCAAATGAAGGAAGGAAGGGCACTGGATTAATTGGCTCTGGATAAAGGCAGTAAAAACCTTCCCTGTTAGCGGACAGTGGTTTAGATGATCTCTGTTGTTTTCCATCCCCCTTGCTTAGCTCAGAGGAGATCCATAAAGACTATGGTGGAAGGGACTGAAAGGGGAAGTGAGCTCTGGCATCAGTTCTTGGAGAAAGTACTCCATACTGGTTCCTAGAAGTGTCTCAGTGGAGGCCTCCAATTGCTGGAGATCTTTCTCATCCTTACTTGCTGATTCTAACTCACCACCAAGCTCCTGGTCATGATTCAGGCCTGTGCTTTCTTCCTAGCTCACAGAAACGTATAACCTTTTTGTCACCCTGCTATGCAGATATTCAACACTGTGCCTGATGTGCCCCTCACCAACGCCCAGCTACACCTCTCCAGGAAGAAAAGCAGCGACTCCAAGCCCCCATCCTGTAGCGAGAGACCCCTGACGCTCTTCCATGCTGTGCCGTCCACAGAAAAACGTGAGTCTCTGCTGCCCAGGGCAGGGTGGTATGTGGAGACATCCCTACTGCCTCCATGCTTGCTGTGGACATCCTTGCTGTGTGCTTCTGGCCTTCGGTATCCAGAAGACTCTGTGTCTTGTTGTGTCTTGTCTGATTCCACTGCTGAGAAAGAAGGGCACAGGTCTCTGGCCAAGAAGCTGAGCCTGCTCTCTCTACTGCACAGCAAGAGCTGGACTCTGGCATCGCCCAAGGTCCCTCCTTCGTTGGCAGGTCTCACAGAAGCAGTTCCTTCCCCTGACTCAGTTTGGAACTATTACTGGAGGGAGTCACATGTTCAAGTAGGCTGTGCCTGTAGGAAACAGAGCTTTCTGCTTACTCTTAAACTCTTCTCTGTGTTGGCACTTTAAAATATGTGAAATTAGTTCCTGAATTAGAGAATAATTCCTCTCTATTCCAAGTGGAAGAGAACTCTCACCATAAATGTCCAAACCTTTTCATCTCAGGACTTCAGAGTTCTTTCAGTGATCAAGGCCCTAAAGTATGCAGTCATATTTCAACTTTTGTGTCCTAGCAGTCAGGAGGCAGAGGGCAGATGCAACGGGGGATGGGAGGGGGGAATTCCTGCAAGTCTGAGGCTAGCCCAGTCTGCATAGCAGGTTCCAGGCTAGCCAAAGCTACATAGCACGAGCTTGCCTCAGCACAAAAAATAAACAGTTCCTCCGTCAATCTGCTTATGTTATAGGAATAAAGGCCTCATGACCTACTGGAGGTCAGCCAGTATTGGTTCTTATGCCAGCTTCACCGCACGACCAAACTTTTACCTCTTTTATCCTCAGTTTGCTTATCTGTAAAGCAGGCACAATAGTGCTCACCCCAGAGGGAAGACCTCAGGATTAACAAAATTAATGCATTACAGCATCTGGCATAAAGCTGCTACACACAGACACCAAGACTGGTTCCAACATGCAGCGGACATTTACATGGTGCCTTCATGGTCTAGGGATATGAAAATGAGACCTTATCTGTAACGAATCAAACTTGGTGAGAAAATCAGTTCAGTGTTTGCAACTAGTTTCATGGAGAAATGTATATAAAGAGAAGTCAAACAGTGTCCTGGCAAAAAGCTCTGACTTGTCCCAGTGGAAATTCTGCCTTCATGGAAGACTGTGGGTGACTTTTGATATCTTAACATTTCAGGACCTCCACTTGCTATTCTTGACATTAGGGACAGTGGTTTTCCAGGATCTTTTTTAAGGTCAGGGACTGGCTCTGAAATGTAGAGCTACACTTGAGTTTCTGTAACAGGAGTCTTGTTGCAGTGTAGGAATAGAGGCCTCAAGCTCTTCCGCACAGCTTAGGGCTGCTGTGAAAATTAAAGTGTGTTCGATGTTCTAGGACATCGTATATACTTGGGATGATGATGATGACGACAACCATGACGACGACAAAGACAGATCTGCATGAACTCCAGCAAAGGCACAGAAATGGGAGGGATCTACTTTACCTTAGGGAGGAAAGGATTCATAACTGCATTTGTGTTGTTTTCCTTTTGATGCCCTTTTATATAGCAAAGTAAAGACCTTCTTTACCATAATTCATAAACTCAAACCTTTTCTGCCCTCAAAACCTTGCTGCATTGAAAGACGCTTTGAATTCTCACAGTAAGATCACACCTTGGGAGTTAGCACCATTTGGGTTGCAGCAAACACTTTGCGTTCATACGTAAAACTTTCATTATATTTACCATCCTTATATTTAAATCGGTTCTTCTCTACTCAGGTCGTATCCTTCATATTGGTTCCTAGAAGAGTTCCTAGGACACAGACATGTTGGACTGTGCCCTAGCATTGGCTTCCCTTCTAACAGTAGCCCATGTTCTTCTTAAACATCTGGTGGGGGTCGTTCTCCCCATAGTCCGCTCAGAACTTGGGCTCCTCTGTGTGTACCAGGGAACACTTGGAACAGGGCTGACCTCATCCCCATCTGCTGAGGGAATGAGGCATCAGGCTACAGGGTAACGTGCTTCTCAGATTTCCAGGAGCACCCGGTCACCTAAGGTTTCCTGCTAAACAGTGTACAGTGCAGACGGGGACAGGGCAGACTGTTTCGGTCATTTCCCCAGGCTTTGGGTAGTGCTGGGCTTGTGGTCAGCCTAGAGCAGCAGCAGCCTTGGACCTCATCCTGAAGCACACTTACAGCATTCGGGGAGAAGAAGGAGATGAGAAGAAAATCAATTAGACAAGATTAGCATTTGTCACAGGAGGCAGAGGCCGACAGTTAAGGACCTGTGAAAATAGACCTGTCTAAGCAGCAGAACAAGCTGCCGTGTCCTGGGTGCAGACGATGAAGCAATACAGCTTCCTTCCAGTGATAGGAAACAGGACTGCAGTCTCTGCCTGCTTGAATTTTATCATAGGGTCTAGCTTCTGCAAGAGACATTTCAATAGAAAAATTTGCACGTGTGTGTATATCTATGCTTTTGTGTGCATTTGTTTGGACAATGTATGTTAATATAAAACTGTGTGCATTTTATAATCAAAGTAAGCGCATTTTGAGCATCTATTTTCTTCTTCAAAATTGAAATAGTGCCCAGGCTGGTGTAGGAAGCACCTAGTAGAGGCTAGGGGCTGGGTGGTGCAAGGGGGATTGGGCCAGGAAATGGGATGTTGCTGTCACCAATAGGTGACAGTGCACTGTAATCTTTTCACACACTTCAGCCCTCTTCTCGTTCAGTTTATGGACAAATGCAGGAAGCTTTCTCAAGGCACCCTTTGGAGTGAAAGTACAGTTATAGGGTAAATGAGCAATCTGTGGAAGCAAATTGCATATTTCCACAGACTGGCATCCTTCAAATAAAACCTTTTCACATACCCAGCTCAGTGCCTCCCAAATTGTAATCATTTATACAACCTCCTTTTACTGTTTCAGCCACAACCACGTTATTTGTGAGTATGGCTCATTTAACACATTTTATATTGACCTTAAGGCAACTCATTTCTTTGCATAGTTCTTGCATATCAAAAGTCTGAAAACACAAATTTGATGTGCTCATTACATTTTTCTGTACTATGTATAAAATAAATTCCTAGCTACTAAGTTAAAGACATTCTTCCACATTCCATCTCAGAATTGCCTGTGGGCCACCTGTGGAATGTCCACACACCTGGCTCTCTGTTTTGACCAAGTCCAGCCTTTTTTTTTAGTTTATTCACTTGGCTAGAATTGAGCTGAGCCATTAGCAGTGGACACTCACTGCTTTTCTAACAATAATGGTAATTGTTGACCTTGAACTGTCCCGTCTCCCACAGAACAGAGGCTGTTTGAAAGCTTGGGTATGGTAAACATGGATATAGAGGTGTGCACACTTCTCCTCTGTCTTCACACCCACCAAATTCTGCTTTTTGGAGGCTCATTTCCTCTCCTGTCTGTCTTTCTGATCTCTGTTGAGCCTCGTTTGCTCCTGTCTCTTCTCTGCAGTACCTGCAGTGTGACAGCATTGCGTTGGGCTGTCCCTTTGCTGTCTGCCATGAGATTCCTAGCAGGAAAGCTCAGGAAACTCCTTCTGAGGTTCCAGTTATTTTCCGTAGACCATCCACTCCTCTTCAGGGGTACTGCTCCACAGAAGTTGAGGCCCATTCCTTTCTCTTAGGGGTAAATCTGTGCCAGTGTTTACGCCCCTGTGTTGTCATGTGTTGTCATTGGCCTCCTTTTGAGAGGACAGTTGAAAGTCACATTGAGAGTTCATAATTCTTAGCACCCTCACTTCTGAGTCACGGAAGTGTCTGATGGAAGTGTCTTGTGAGCTAGATGGAGCTCATAGACATACATTTTATTTTCCAGGAGGAGTTTTTCCTTCTGCATGAGTGGACCAATTCGTCCAGGCCCCTGCACATGACTTTTGGCTTCCATTTTTCCTAAACAGAGGCTGTATTTATGATGACAGCAGCCTCTTTGCAGGATGAGGAGCCAGAGTTTCTCCTGCTCTGACCTTGGCGGAGCAGTCAGTCTGAAGGCTTAGGCATGATGAGGTAGAAGTAGGACTAGGGATGGACTAGGGATGACATGGACATAGCTGTCACTCGAGAACTCTGGAAAAGAGCAAAGGGAGTGATGAGATTTAGAAGCCATTATAGCAAGACATGCAGATCTTCAGACGCCCACTGGATGGTACAGTGGCAAGGGGAGGGACTAGCAAGCAGAGTTGTCTGTAGCTGGTCAAGGAGTGTCTTGTGAAAGGGGGAATTTTGAGAAAGATACTGAAGGAAATGAGGGTTCCAATCTGGGAAAAGACTAGAAAGAGGTCTGTGATACAAAACTGCCTAAGCAGAGCTGTAAGTTGTAGTGAAGCTGTGGAAAGACAGTTTCCTCATGTTGAATGTAGACAAGAGTTCCGCTATAAAATTCCATCCTCTCTTTCTCTATGCTTGCTGTATAGGAATATGTAACTTATTAAGGTTGTTTTTTTCCATGCTGGTCCCTGTGTATAATGTCATAATTTTAACCTTTCAGATGGGGGAAATAAGATTTATACTCGAGGATGCACTCAGGGTTACGTGCAACAAAGTAGGAAATTTCTACCCAGCCACCATCCCTCAAAGCTCTACCGTGAACCACTCATGACCCAGATTTCTAGTTCCATCTGTGGGATAGATCCTGGGAGACATGACTTGATTAGGGAAGACTATAGGAGCATAATCTGGAAGACCAAGTATCTGCTGTTCTTCTCATGAATCTGAAAGTTAAATTGCATTAGGCTAGGTAACTAGTATGGAAGAATGAACGTATGTATTTAATAAAGAACCCCTGAGACCAAACTCTATTTGAGCCTCATTTAGCAACAATGATAGCTCAAGTAATGTGCCAGCAGTCATGCTAAGCCCATCATTATTCCTTCTCATACCTCTAAACTGATAAGCCTATGAGGTAACACTCAGCAGCCAATCATAGGCAGTTAACCTGAGATGAGACTAAGCAGAGAGCAAGTTTGTCACCCAGATGTCCTCTCTTCCCTATGCCATTTTATTTTTACAGAAGGACCTTCATCAGGTTTTGAGCCGTAGAAGTGAAAACCTTGCTAAGCTGAGATACAGAAGCAGCAAAAGCCATCTGTCCCAGCTTCCAGGGATACTGTGGGGCCATCTGAGCCATATTGAACAAGTTCTTTAATATGCAAACTGACAATCTATAGCCAGGTGGCAGCCTCCCCTGCAGACCCAGCCGCAGTGCTGCTAAAAGCACTGTGCATTCAGTGATGGTTTAAGCTTACTGGGCCAAGGCGCTCTCATTGGTGATCACCTCTGAGCAGATGGAAGGAAGGGTTTCAACTGTGCTACCAGACTGATGGTAGCAAGGGAGATTACTGTTTAACCCCCGGGTTTCCATACAGATCACCTCCCAGCAGAAACGGAACTGCTATCTCTGAGTGAAGGGCACTAACACCAAACTGTACTTAGGCCTGCTATGGAAAGTAGGGCCAGGGGCCTGGAGAGAGCCTGCAGCCTGCAGCAAGAGCTAACACCTTTGTGGTTTCCTCCAAGAGGCTGCAGATTGACAGCAAACAGTGATCTTGTCCCCAATATTTGTAGTATTTACACAAAAATGTTGAAATGAGCTTCTTGGAACAATGGTTCTTAGACTTTGGTGTATGTTAAACTGTAGGGAGGTTAATAACAACATGTGGATGGTCCATTTCTCCAGGGCTGTCAGAGGCGGGAGACCCTAGGTCCTGGTCGCTCCACTAAGTTGCTTTGTCATCACCAGGCCACCCTAGGGCTCTCTGTCAGGGTGTAGAGTGGGCTGGCACCTGGCTGTGAAATGAGGCCCTGCAGTCCGACCGGGTAGTCCTGACACCTGGAAGGTATTACTCTTCCTCGCTATACTTTCATTTTCTCATCTGTAAAGCTGATCACTAATAATAGCTGTCCTGGGGGGTAATTACCATTTTAATGAGCCAGTCCCTGTAAAGTTCTTGACAGGAGGCCTAGGACAGAGTAAACACCTAGTAACTGTTGTCTGTGATTATGATAATTACCACCAGGCTATAGTGTCCCCTTACCCTTGAATAGGAATGTAGTCCCCCTGTGGCCCTGCAGATTCCAAAGGAGAGGCCTCCAGGGACAGACATGGACATATAGCTGCCCTGCTTCCAGAAACAGCTCCCTTAATGCTCAAGTACAAACACATCAGAAACCTTGGCGCACGCTGCTCAGGGTTGGTAGGGGTGGATTATGGACAGGAATGGATTCTTGGGCATTGTTTCATATGGATCATGTTAACTAGCTGCTGGGATTATCTCTCTGATTAATTCTTTTCGCTCGGCTAATGCATCCTGGACTTTCTCCCAGACAGGCTCAGTGAGAGTCTAACATTTTAGCTTATATACTTCTCATATGTGCCTTCCTTGTGAAAATGACTGGGCATTCACACAGTTGAGAGGCTTATGTAATGTCTTTCTCTGAGCAGTCAGAGCTGCAGCATATGCCAGTTCTCAGGTTGCCTTTGGAGATCTGGAGTGCTCTGGACACACATGTTTGCTTTGGCAGATGACGTGTTTGTCCACACGGATTCTTGTCACAGAGGCTCCAGAAGGTGTAATGTAGCTCTTTGTTTAATTATGTGTGGTTACTGTGTGTGGCTAAAAACCAAACAGTTGATGTCACCTTTAAAACTGAAGCGTAGAAGACAAACAAGACACAAGGGGAAGTTAGATAGGTCGTCAAGTGGATGGAGCAGAGGATGTTATAGACTTACATCTGTGCAGTACCATTGCAAGGACAAAACGGACACTATAGCACTAGACGTGGTGTGATCTCTCTGCTAAAAGACAGCAGCTAATACTGTGTGTGTGTCTGTCTGTCCATCTGTCTCTGCCCATATGCAACACAATAATTGAATATTTACATGCAAAAATGGATATAGCTACAACATAGCCCATAATGGATATCAGTACATGTATATGCTTTTCTATATTTTCTAAATTGGAGAGGATGCATATTTACTATGTATTGAATTTTTTATTGCAAACAACGTTCCCTAATTATATCATCTATTTACTATCCCAAGCCAATCTCTAATGATTCATGGTATAAAAATAAGTTATAGTTTTTCACTTGCTGTGTACTGCAGGGTAGACAGCAAAGCTGGCCATGGTGGGGAGTTTCCTTCTAATCATTCAGTTCCCAGCACAGCCATTAAGTGGAAGCTCTGCAGCCTTCAGTATGGGGTTAGCCTCAGGAGCAGGCTTCTCCTGTGCTTCGACGCTTCTTCCCTGTAAGTCAGTCTCCACTCTCGGCCAGCCACGGTGCCTTCTCCGCTCCTTCATAAATCTACTTCTATCGTCATTTCCTTCCTTTGCAAAGAGAAATGTTATTATGAGCACTACAGAAAGAGAGTGCACCAGCCAGCCAGTCCACAGTGGACCAGACTGGAAGCCATTCCCTGCAGCAAGCTGGCGAAAGTCACAGTATCAGGTGCTGCGCAAATGATCAAGCCATACACCGGCCCTGCTTCTTTCTCACTCATCAGGCCCTTGTTTACGCCATCACTCCTTGCTCAAGCTGATGTTTTTATAAGCCTATACGTATTGTACAAACCATTTGTATGGTCACTTTTATCGCAGGGACTGAGACAGAGTCAGCATGAGATCAGACCACCTTGGCTTTTCCTCTGGCTTGGTCTGCTCTGCTGTCAGGCCTGAAAGCTATGGTGTGAAAAAGAATCACCACTCAGTCCCAAAGTCTGAGTCCAAGCTTCCCATGTACTTGGGTGTTTCCCAGAGATGGCAAATTCAGAAACTGCTGTGCGCTCGTCATTTTTATTGCAGAATTCATTAAGCTGCCATGCCATTATCATCCTATCTTGTCAGGATGATGCATCGCAGACTTCATTGCAAAACTCTGACAAGCAGAGGAGAGTGCACCTCTCTCCCAGCTATCACACAAGAACGCCTCTGGGGCTGTGCTTGTGCCTCTGTTCCCTGTGTAGAACTCAGGGCTTCTGCATAGCTTCCATCTGGCAACTCCCTTTCCTCATTTCATGTCTGAGCTTGGAAAGGGGAAGTGGGGTGGAGAGATTTGTCCTGTGAGGAATCGTGAGTCCTTCTCTTCAACCTGTGGTTTTGTGTTTTGGAAAAATGACATATTAGCCCAAATTTTGACAGACTTCTGCAGAGTGGGAAATATCCCTTAAAGTGGCGTAGGACTTTGTTTCGTGTTTACCCTTCAGTTTTGTGTGTTCAGAGGGCCAGACAAGTTCAAGCCTGCCAATGCCTGTGCGTTTGGCTTGGCTCTGGGTATCTGAGTCTTTGCCTGTGGGCTCTGTGATAAACAGATCCCGTCTCCTGTGCTGGATGGGGCTGCCATTAGAGTGAGTTGGAGCCACTTAGTAAATATGAAAAGTGCTGGAGCTTAGCCTCCATGTTTCCATGGCAACCTCCAGAACAAGTACAACATCACCAAAATTACTCTGCGGCTTTCCCTTTTTAGTTGCCGTGATTTGGTTGCACACTTGTGTTTTCCGCTCTTGATGTGTACAGAAAACATAAAGGCTGCCCACAGTCACCAGTGCTTTGGACAGAAAACATAAAGGCTGCCCACAGTCACGAGTGCTTTGGTTTCAAGGTCCCTGCCTGAAGCACCTGCAAAATTCTGTCCCACACAACTACCTCTCTCTGTTCCAGCGGAAGAACTTTTGATTGCATATTATTCTCTTCTACTTGGGATTTAATGTGTGACCATTCGTGGGACTTTGGTGTGCAGAAGGCATGGGCTCTTTCACAGGAAAGTATAGGAACCTCTGCGGTCATTTCAATAGACATTGGGTGGCCAGGTAGCCTATGCTTGCCCTTGGGTCGTTTATATCATTAAGGAATAAGTCTATATCTGCTGCCAAGTGCTTTAAAATATATTTTCATAAAAGCATCCAGCACATTCCTGACGCCTGTTTGTAACTGGCAATTTATTCCTCCATTTCCTCATTCCTGTGCTCTTGCTTTCGGTGACTGATCTACAAAGAGGCATTCACTGACAGCAAGTTTGAGGAAGGCCAGCCTTGTCGGGGGCCCGGCCAGCTCTGAACACCCCTGAGAGCTGCATTCTTTCTCTCTCTGTCATTCACATGGTCCTCTGTGATCCCATTGGCTTGACTCATAGCTGTTGCTGTTCTCGTTGGAAGTGCCCTAGCATATAATCTTTTTTCCTCCAGCAACTAGATGCTTCCATCCTAGCTTCTGATGGGGCTGCCAGAGCTGGCCTGTCATCCTGGGACTCAGATGCTTAGCTCCCTTCTGTGAGGGTGTGGCTATTTTTCATTGGAGGAAGTCATCTCGCCTTCTGCTTTTCTCTTCTTGCTTCTGAGCAAGTATTCATCTGCCCATAGGGGGAGGGGCCTCCCGTCCTACGTGACATTACTGAGTCATTTTCCTTTTATTTCTTAATTTATTCCAAATGCTTTAGAGTTTGTCTTGGTGTAGTTTGCTGTAAGCATTAAAACATGCAGTTTGCTTTTGATTTTGTTCCCCGACCCTTTCTTTGGAATAATCTTTATATTCCTCTCCACCTCTTGCTTTTCCTCAGTCAAGACTATCAGCATATCAGAAAAACTTGCACCTCGAAGTTTTCAGCCTTCTCTTCTGTGGTGTTTGGGGTAACAGGCCTTATCCCTTCTCCGTAAGCCTGACTCGCTGGCCCTGGGCAGTCTGCCTCTCTCCCCTCTTTCCCTTCCCTTCCTCTCCAGCCCCCAAAGAGAAGTGTTTTTAATGCTGTCATTCCTTTATTGCCCCAAAGAGAATTGAGTTCATCTAAATAGTTCATCTCTAAATGAGCGCGTCAGTGATTGCAATCTGTCTCTCTGAGATACAGCATGTCTTCACATACAAAGGCTCCAGAAGAGTTAACCGTTTATTTCATGACAAATGGAATAATGGCCAGCAGCACCAGTTGCTCTGTCCAGTGAGTCAGAATGAGGGAAGGGGCAGACGTGCACCACCCGTGGTACCCATGCCATTCAGCTGCATCATCCCCAAGGTCTTTTAGTTCCCGCTTCCAAATTTTTTAGATGAGAAGAAACAGAAAGTTTCTCTCTTTGAGCAGTATTCCAGTGTTTATAAAACACATTCCAGCATATGATCCCACTTGATCCTTATGACAGCTCACGAGCTGTACAGGGCAGTTCTCATTCTTCCCATTTCATTGATTCATTTGGACTCTGAGGTCAGAGGCTACAGCAATAGCTCAGAGGTTGCGAGCACTGGCTACTCTCATAGAGAACCCAGTTTCCATTCCCAGTACACACAAAACTGCTTGCACCTGTCTCAGTCGGTGACTCCAGAGGCTGACAGATGTTTCTAGAGTGTGGCTACCTAGCTAGTCCAGCTGAGTTCTAAGGAAGTCAGTGGGTAAATTGATAGTCTGTGGTGACATGCTGTATGTTTGGAGGTATGACTTGACCTAAGCAGTTAGGGCAGTGTTAGAGGCAGAGGTTTTAACGAAAATGTGGCTGTCCTTACCCTCTGTGAATCAAAAGAAGGCAGAAGTTAGGTGAAGTCATATGATACGGCTGTTTGAAGGAAAGAACCTGGCTCACACTAAAGGTGTGTGTGTGGAGGGTGCATCCCTTCAACATGAGGAAGGACTTTGCTTTAAAATTCATGTGACCTGTTCCCCATTTCATCTTTCCTTTCCCACTCTTTCTTTGTTTTGTTTTGTATTTATTTGGAAGAGGGTAGGGAGAAGGAGAAGAAGGAAGGGAGATTATGTCTGTGGGTGTCTGTGGATGCTTGCACAGCGTATTCTATCCCTCCACCATGTGCTTTCCCAGGACTGGAACTGGATGGCAAGTGCTTTTGCTCATGGAGCTACCTCACTACCCCACCCCCACTGCCACTCTTAAACCTTGTTCTTTCCCATGTCCTGTTTTTATTGTTTGGTTGACTTGTTTGCTTTTGAGGCAGTCTTACTCGAATAGCCTGATGAACTAATTAATCCTCCTGCCTCTACCTTCTGAATATTAAGGATTCAAGTATGTGCTACTGTGCCTGGCTCCTCTGTACATTTTCAAAGCTTCAGATATTCCAATTTAGTCTCCTTATTTGTAAGTTCTTGTATGTGTGGGTGCAGTGTCTCCCTAGTCTGTTAGCGCTCATATGGGCCTTTTTGTCGTTTCTTCTCTCCAGAGGAGCAAAGGAACAGCATAATCAACTCCAGTTTGGAATCAGTCTCCTCAAGTGCAAACAGCATTCCTAATTCTAGCAACAGCCTGCAGCCGAATATGAACTCCAGTGACCCAAACCTGGATGTGGTCAAACCTACTCGGCCCAGTTCACTGTAAGTATGGTAGACCCTGTCTGCTTCCCACTGGCCCCGAATCACCCATTCTGTCAGAATGTCTCCGGTGCAACCTGACTTTGGGTCATTGTTCATGACCATGATTCCACCCTTCTCCCTGAACTTGGAACTTGGTGCATTTGTTGCAGATTTTTCTTTGGCATCATCACCAGAAAGAAGAGTCATAACGCACTGCTTCTTAGCCTTGCTCTGTGATGCACTGTCCTGCTGAGATGGCTTTGGGGATGGCTGTTGCCTGTGCTGGTTACTGGGAAATGTTCAATGCTACTTCTGTGTCTGCTTCCATACAGAACAGTCAGTGTGAAGTGACCCTTCATGCCTTCCATTATCAAACTGTAGTATAATCATGACCTCTCGCTGAAGACTGTAAAAGGAAGAGATCCATTTCATTTTTCACTCCATTTGGGGCTGTGAGCACTCGTAGCCAAGATAAAGAATAGAGGCCAGTTGTCTAATCCTCCCAGAAACGATTAAACTAGGGCCAGAAAGTTCTCTCTTATGACTCCAACCCACATGGCTCAGCATGCTTCTTAGACCACCCCATAAATCGTGTCAGCTAGGGTCTTTGCAGAAAGAATGCGCGCTCTGACCAGAGCAGCTGGACACTCGGCCACCAGCTGTACAAGTGTTGGGAATCAGTTGACTTTGCTTTTCTCCAGTGAAAACAGATTGAGGCTCAGCCCTAGACTATCTGCAGACAGTTGTTTCTGTTTGGGAGACACCAACTTCAGGAAAATACAGGGCAGAAGCACCTTTTCACTGTCCCTCTGCATGCTCTTGTGTGATAGCATTCTCAGGTCCCCCTCCAGTTTAGATATTTGTCATCTGCAAAATGGGCCCAATATTTGTATTAGGGCAAACTAAGGGATATCAAATTCATAAAGAGAAAAACAACTCCAAAACTGGTTTATGAAGAGTTTATAAAGGAAATGGAATGAGAGGCTGAGGTGAAATCTAGAACTAAGCAAGGTCGGGCTCCCCTTGGTTGTTGGCAGAGGTAAATCATAGCCTTCGGGAACTTTAATTACTGGCCTGCTATCTGGTGCATACGCGTTTGTTCGCCAAGAAGTGGACCAGTGCCTCTAGAGTGTAGAGTAGTTGTGTTTCTCCAGCTTGTGGACAGAGTCTCTTCTGGTTCTTCATAGCTGAACTTGCCTTTGGAGTCTTCTGGCCTTGCCGTGTGCTTCCTCAAGCTCTTATGCACCTGCTTCCCTAGCCATTCAGACCCTCTCCCCACTCCATACTCCCATCCCCTTTTACACCTCCTAACCTACCCCTTCTTTGCTCCTCTCATCTTTTTGTTTAAATTAGTGAACCCAGCAAATGTTACAGCTATTCCTTGCACAGCGTGAGCAAAGTTGAATTTCTATCCCAGGTTGCTTAATACTCCTGATTTTACCAGCCTAAACCAACCAGTGGTCTTTAATCTGTGCTTTTAGCAGCTGGTAACTTGGCCCCCTGAGTCATCAGTGAGTACAGTTTGTACCAAGAGATTGTTTAGCAGCTAAATGCAAAAGGGATATGTCTTTTAAGCTGAACCTGGAAGAGGGGCCTTGGGATACTTTTAAGGGTATCTGTATATGATTTCAGCTTTCATTGTTTATTGGGATTATTTAGCCTGCTTTATGAATCTAAGGCTTCCCTGCCTGGTTTGAATTACTTTCCCAAGAAATGGAGGGTGACATCAGGGATAATTGTACCTGTTTGTCTTTGTAAGAGACTGGACTAGGACTCTGGCTCTATTCCCTACAAGACTGCTGCCCCAGACCAAGTGAGTTCCTGCCTGATTGTTGTGGATCTGGAGATCAGGGATGACAGATGCACCAGAACTGCTCATGGCACCTGCCTTTGCTCATCCCTGTGTGAAGGCCATGCCATAGTCCCTGGAAACCCTGCAGCAGGTTCATGGGCCGTTTCCTAAGCCCAAAGCATGCTCTTGACTCCTGCCTTTGCGGTTTTTCCTGCCTGGAATCTGCCTGAATGGACCACAGATAGAAATTTAGCAGTCCTGACAGGTGGATGTCACTGCTTTCCTGGAGCCATTTGGCTCTGAGCTGTCTGTCAGCACACCACCGTGCTATGGTGTTCGAGCTGGGTCCCAACCCATCTTTGTTCCTTTTGAGATGTTTAGAAATATTTGATGTAGATGAATACAAAAATGGGGCCAGAGTGGGGCTGGGAGATTATCATCCTCTTTGCCTATTAATTAGGTATAATGTGAGGATCAAGTCAGTAGGGGGAAGTACCTGTTCTTTTTAGTCCTCTCATCCTTCCCCCCGTTTTTCATTGCACACTGGTTGATCAACATGATCGTGTAGAAATCATAATGAAAGAAACATGTTTATTACTCATGATCCATTGATTCTCTGATGATGCATCTAGTTCTCTTAGGACATTGAGGCTTTGTGGTTTGTGTGTAAACATAAAACTAAATTGAACATCAAAGTCAGAGTTGCTACCCATGCTAGGACAAGGCTGCTGTGTAACAATTTTGGGTAATTCCTCACCTGGCTTCCTACAATAGCCAGGCTTTTCCTGAGGACCACAGGGCAGCACCAGAGTCTAGCTGGTCTGCAAATGTCAGCAGATCTTGTTAAAGCCTATTTCGTGTCTAGATTTCAGTCAAACTGCTTAGGGTAAACCAGAAGAGCAGAGTTCTTTCTCTTCCTGAATTAACACTCGGCTAAGAAGGATAGACAGTGGCCCAGGGCAGACCCTGAATGGGACTCGCAGCTCATCAGTGTGTTCAGCATCAGTGTTAATGGAATATGCGTCGGATGAAAGTAGTGAGAAACATGCAGTAGAGCCAGTGTGAGCCACGCAGGTGCTAGGGAAGCTCTCAGTAGATGGGACAAGCAATTCCACATAATCCAACATAGATTAACACAGCCTACCAACAGGTGTGCTGGCGGGGGAGTTACAGGGTTGGCGGAGGCACTTAGCCAACATTTGGAACCAAGACACTTTAAACAAAAGCCCAGACTTCATTCTGGAAATGGACAATGAAGACAAAACAATCTAGACACAAATCTTCTCCTTCCACCAACATTAGCTACAAGTGGACTGCAGTTCTGAATATAAAATGTTAAACCACACAACTTAGAACCTGGATGGCCTCGACTGTGGTGGTGGCTTTTCCATTAGGGTGTCAAGGGCGCGATTTGTGAAAGAAAACATTGTTATAACTCCCTTTAAACTAAAACTTACAAAAAATAAAGCTAAGAACACAAAGAAATAAATTACAGACTAGGAAAAAGAAATATTTGCAAAACACATATCTTATAAAGGACCAGTATCCAAGACTCACAAAGATCTCATAAAACTCAAGGATAAGTAAACATCAAACACAGTTAAAATGTGGGCAAGAAATCTGAACAGATACCTCACCAGTGGTAAATGTTCAGATAGCAAATAAGCAAATGAAAAAAAATGTTTTCATCATCTGTCACAAGGAGATAAAAACCAAAGAAAAGATACCATGCAGGCATCAACACAGCCAGTATCCCAGAACAAAGGATGCTGGTGAAGATGGCAATGGTAGCAGCTTCTACTCGTTGCTGGTGTGAACACAGAGTAGCACAGTTACTTGGGAAGAACACTTGTGTGCCTTACAAAGTTAATATACCTTACCATTTGACCAAAGTCAGGCTTCTTTTGTTTCACCAAGTTAGTGGAAAATTTGTAGACATAAACATCCACAGGGATTCTTAAGCAGTTTTATTCATAATTGTCAAAGCTTGGAAGCAATGAGGATATCTGTCAGTAGATGTCAGTGGATAAACTGTGTAGTGTCTCTGCACCATGAACTGTCACCATTCACCAATAAAATGACGTAAACTGGAGCCTGAGAATGGCTCCATGGGTGAAGGTACTTACTCTCAGATCTGATGATGTAAGTTCAAACCTAGGAACCCACAGAGTAGAAGCAGGGAAACTGACTCCAGAAGGTTGCTCTTACCTGCATGTCCATGCAAAAGCACACTAAATAAATAGATAAACATTTAAAAAAAATACAATCTCATGACCTGTAAAGCCACTGAGGAGCCTTAAATGCATATTGTTGAACTGAAGAAACTAGTCTGGAAAGACTTCAACAGTGTGATACCAGCTACATGGCTTACTGAAAAATGAAAAATTCTGGAGTCTCTACGAAAGATTAGTGGTTGCCAAGGGTGCAGGGAGATGGATGAGAGGGTAAAGATGTAGGGTCAAGACATTTT
Source organism: Microtus ochrogaster (assembly GCF_000317375.1). Classification (NCBI taxonomy): domain Eukaryota; kingdom Metazoa; phylum Chordata; class Mammalia; order Rodentia; family Cricetidae; genus Microtus; species Microtus ochrogaster. The sequence goes on from NC_022020.1 coordinate 27,715,550, forward strand.
CAGGACATTGAAACTACTTGACATATCACCTTAGTGGTGGATACAAGATACCCTGTGTTTGTCAAAATCAGTAAACCCTATAGGACACAAAGAGTGGATCCAAACAAACTAGAGGGCATAATAATACTGAATCAGTGTTGCTTCATCCATCAGAACAGCATCCTACACCAAGATAGTAATACCCGGAGAAACTTAGGGAGTAAGGGAGAGGGGAAGGCACATGGACACTTGTGGTCTTTCTATAAGTCCCAGATTCTCTAAATTATAAACCTATTAACATGTAGTATTTGAAAGTACAGATTTTCCGTTTCTTTTTGAAAGGAAGATGACTGACTGCATGGAACCCATGTTGAACCTGACAGGAGGTGGCTTCCAGCCTCTACAGCCTCAGAACTGCCCTGCTCCACACCCCATTCCTCCACCTGTAGGCCTTTGATAGAGTAAATGAGGGTTAGGATCTTTGCCGCCATCCTTAAAAGCTAAGTGTCCAGAATCTGGCTGTCCTTCACCCTTGGTCGGGGGCCCACAGGATGTGGTAGAATTGACAGAGAGTGACTTCCAAGCCCTGACCTAAATGCCTTGCAGCTTCCTACATCACGCTTCTGGAACCCAGTGATCATGTACAGTCGTGGGTCCAGCCCTGAGCATGATAGCCTATCACAGAAAGAAGGCCAGTGTCTGAGCCAACCCTAACCCCTGGCCACCAGTCATCTGAATACAGCCACATGAATTAGTCTAGGCATGATCAACAGCAAATCTGCTCATGGGTCTGCGATGAGTCGCGTGACGTGGTTCTTTTAAACCATTACATTTAAGGGAGGTTTAGTAAACAGCAAAGTTAACTAACGCAAGCCCTGTCGTTTTATGGCCTCAGAGTGTTGTGTGGAACCGAGCCACCTAGGTAAGACAAATAAGCTTGTAGCAGAGTGCTGTGTGGAGACTAACATCTCAGATTTTAGAATCGCTTAAAGAAAGAAAGTGTCTCATAATGAGATTCTAAGAAATCAAAAAGCAAAATAAAAGCTGGGGCTAATGATTGAGGTCAACAGCAAGAATGACTCAGCCGTTGAAATGGAAAGTAGGAAACCTTAGGTTTTCATTCTGGCACCAACGTAGATTCGCCAAAAATACCAGCCCATATCTATAAACATACCCACCCCAAATCCTGGGGGCTACAGGAGAAATGGGACCAGTACATCTCCAAGAATGGAGGATATCCAGTAGGTGCTTAAAGATACCTCCTAAAGCCTCCTTCCACAGTGATCAAGAGAGTTAGTATCCACCCAGTGCCTGTAAGAAACTAGTGATATTTTAAGCCACGAGCACACACTTTTAATCCCAGCACTCAGGAGGCAAAGGTAGGCGAATCTCTCTAAGTTTGAGGCCAGCCTGATCTACAAGAGCTAGTTCCAGGACAGGCTTCGATGCTACAGAGAAACCCTGTCTCGAAACACCCCCCCCAAAAAAAAATAGTGATATTTTAAGGACGTAAACAAATGCTAAATAAAAAGTAAGAGGATGCCCCACTATGGACATTACATGCCATATTAATGCTGCCAACTTAGAAACTCCTAGGCATTTGCTTTCTTCACACTGGTGGGATGGAAGGAGAATATTAAGACTGATAGAAGCCTGAAGGATGGGAGCCAGTTGCACCAATGGCAGAGGCCGACTTAAGAACTCTGGCTGTGTAAGTGGTCCTTACCCCCCAAAAGTATCTCGCTGGGCAGTAACCTCACAAATAAGATGAATTTTCTCATCTTTTGATCTTAGCACATGTGCACATATGCCTTTCCTGATTATTGCCATTGACCTAAAAGATGTGTGCATGCTAAATGCTTGTAGTTTCTGCCGAAGGCAGCTGACCCCCTGTGCCAGGACCAGCAAGCTGTGGGCCAGCAGGCTCTGGAGAGGATACATGCACCCTGATTCTGGAGTGCTTTCTCTGAAGCACTCCAGGCTTTTCTGAATTTGGTTCAGTTGCTCTCTAATGAGATTTGAACCTTACTCAGAGATATCTCTGGATACCTTTACTTAGATTTTATGCATTTGGCCAAGTGCATGCAGCCAGCACCACTTGAATACCTACTGTGTGCATATGTTTTGAGTCATTTAGAAGCACAGGGGCAGGGAATGTAAAGAAGGGGCAGAAAGAGCAGCAGGGTGCAGGCCCTGGGCTCAATGCCAGCTCACCCCTTCCCTGAAATAAAACAGGAAGCAGGTGGTTTCTGCTTCTGCGGAGTGCATATTCTTACAGAGACAGGAAAAGAATAAATGAGTTCTGTGAAGAAAACTCAGAGACAGTAAGGAGACACATTTGAAGGACAAGAGGAAAATGACTTTGTCCCTCCCTGAGTTTCTGCATCCACTAAGTGAGGTGATTTTTGTCCCTGTAGAAAGTTGGCCTGGACCTCACTCTCAACACGCCCCCACTGTGAACACCACTGTTGTTGATACTACTCTGGAGCCTGCTCTCCCTCTGCACACACAGCCTATTCTCTCTGTTCCCTCAGTCCTGACAGACACTTTAGCTTTGGGGGAAAATACTACCTCCCCCAACTGTTTTGCTCACTCTCCCCCAACTCCCTGTTTAGAATCTAATCCTGCAGGGAGGGACTGAGCCACCTTCACCCAAGACCTCCTTGGGTAGGCACTCATATTCTGGAAAAACCTAGAAACCCTCAAATCCCATGGGCTACCTGATGAGAATATGCATAGCTGTTATTAGTTGAGACCAAATGATTCACAAGACAAATATATGCATTAGACGGGTGTTCATCAATGGCATTTTTAAAGAGAATTTTATCCTCAGTGTTGTTGTATGTCAAGATAGTTACACCAGAATGTACAGTGGGCTTTTCTCAAAGTGTCGCTATTAGCCACATTTTGGATTGTAGATGATGGAGAGAGGCCTTCTGTAGAGAAAAGTCTTGCTGTCAGATTGAAGATTCGGCCACTCACTCACCTGTAGGCAGGGAAGGTCTCCCCAGACTTCTGCCTGCAAACTTGCGGGATTCATTTACACACAGCGTAGCCTTTTCCTGTGACTCCAACTTACTCCCTGCTGTATGGGACATATCTGAAACTTTGTTCTGCTTCCTTGGGCTCCCAGGGCTATACAGGCTGCAGCTCCTTGAGTAGTTGGTCACATTGTCTTGATGTGAGTAGAGAATATTATTGGTATGGTCTTCTGTCTTTTCCCCATGTTGTCTTTCCTCCTACCTGCCTTTTCCATTTTCCTACCCAAGATCTCACTCACTAATCGGAAGCCCCATTGGGTTTCCCTTGCTTAGAGTAGGGCTTCCTGCCCAGTTGAACCTGGATTAATATGTTTGGTTATTAGCTGGC
>NC_022020.1:27719124-27757247 GCF_000317375.1 Microtus ochrogaster
TCTTACACTTTGGTGGCCCAGGAGAATTTCTTTCTCTTGTACCAGGGCAGTCAGCAACATTTGGATCCCTAGAGCTTGTCAGCAGAGGAGTGTCGGAGGAGCCGGTGAGGTCTCTCCCAGTGTCCCACCAGATCCCTGTTTTCCAGGAACATGGGAGTCACAATGGAAAAATGCTTCACCTCACAAACGTTCTTTTCCTTTCTCCTTTACAAACTAAAATATACAGTGTCTGAATCTTTTCTGTAGACTTCCCAGTCTTATTCAGTCATCTGAAAGAGTTTCCCAAATCTGCCTTGACAGTACCATGCATGCTTCAAGCCTCAGGGTTTATAATTATGGGTCTGAATGAATGGATCTTATTCTAAGTTAGCTGTCCTCGGATGCCTTCTGGCACCCTATTTTATAGGAATGTGGGTGTTAGGCATCTTCAGTCTGAGCTTTGGATAAGTTCTTTGGGGAAGTGGATTTGTCCTGGTTTTCAGGACTATTGTGCCCCTGGGGGAACTTTGAAGGAAGCCTGCAGTGTAACTTTTTGTCCCATTTCTCCCATCATATATATCTATATATCTATATCTCTATATGTAATGTGAGGGTGTTATAAGTAGACTCAGTCTCCCTTGGGTGGACTAAATTAACATTAAAGTATGTTTTTGAAAGAAGCTTAGTGAATATGGGGGCAGATGCTTCCTTGGATAGAGAAAGAGTCTCATGACCTTGTTTTCAACCGCTCCCTATCTAGAAAGCTTTGTAGATCTTCCAGAGGCTTCTCTTGGTCTGAGTAACACAGGTCTTCTGGGACTGTCTTAGTTTGATACAAAGGCTCAATGTTTGGTTCTGGATCAGCATCCTGAGCAGCACCAGAAGCCTGCTAGATAGATTAGACAAATCCTCACTCTCACACAGACACACCCTAGCCCGCCCAGATCAAACTCTCTGGTGAAAGTGCCCCGCAGTCTCTGCCTTATCAAACCTCACAGGTAACTCTGACCTTGCTAAGGTCTGAGGACCACCATGTTCAGTGGCAGAGGGCACGAGGCTGGTAGACTTCCCTGAGAAGAAATTTACAAGTTAGCTCATTGCAAAGTTCTTGGGGCTAAGTCTGAACCAGTCCTCCATTGCCTGTGCAGGGGTGACAGTACTGGGACTGTCCTGAGCCCAACTCTGGCTGAAGTCACTACTCCTGATGCTGTAGGTGAAAGGCCAGACTGCTTTCAGAAGAACACTGTTGAGTCACCAGGGCAGCATTTTCAGCGCAGCCCAGCCAAACAATCTTAAATGCAGACCTCATGATCATCAAAGAGGCTGGATGACTCTTAGTCTAGCTGATTCTTTCCATTGATTGTTCATTGTGTGTGATATGATATAATCAAGATGCTGGTATTGTCAGAACAGTTCTCATGGTATATGGCACTAGAGGTAGATGCACACTCTGTACTCTTGCTTTTGTTTTTAATCTGTTGTGACACGAAGCAGCCCAGATTACAAACATTGAGACAACTTTAAAAGTGAAATGAAATGTCTAATACGGGATTAAATACAAATAATAAAATGCAATGGAATTTGTAGAAGCGCTCTCTATTACAAGATAGGCTTCAAGGTGTTTGTACAAAGTCAATCAACAGATGTACGTGTTTTCCTGGAGGAGCCTTGTCAAGCCACCCACCATGTTGTTTCTCTGGATATTGCCAACTGGAACTACACTAATTAGGTTATAAACTAATTGAGGTCTTAAGTCTTCACCAGGGAATAATTTAGCCTCAGGAATTCCTCTGTAGTTTCTGACTCTGTGTTAATTTAACTGCCATTACGGCAAAATGCAAAACAATTTGTGAAAAAAAAATCATTCTGAAATGTGGGATCTCAGTCATTTACTTGTTAGCTTTTCTTCTGGTGCCTACCAGCTTCCTTCACAAAGAAGCAGTATGCTGGCTTCCCCAAATACTCTTTACAAGCTGAAGACAGCTGGTGGCTCCATGGATAGTGTCAAAAATGCTCAGAAGAAGAATAAAATGGCTGTGTTAAATGCTGCTCTGTTACTTCTACTTGACATGTCTTCAGGGAAAAGGGATGGTGGTGTTCACAGAACAATAAGGTAGAGTTGTCTATCCAAGGGAACATTTGCAGTCCTAAGGAGAGACAATGATGTGATTAAAACAGCATAATACAAAGAGGGTTTCTTTATAATGGTGTTAGTGCAGGAGAGTCACATAAGACTGTTCAGAGCATGAGGGCTCATGACCACCAACCAGTCTCCATCTCGAGGCTGAGAGGACATGGACAGAAAGTGGCACCTGTGATGACTGAGACAGATCGTCACCTGACAAGGTCCAGAATCACCTAGAATACACACTGTGTGGAAGATACATTGTTTAGGATAATTGAGATGGGAAGATTCACCCTGGGTGTGTGAGGGGTCATTCCACGGGCTGGGTTCTGGACTGACTGAAAAGAAGAAAGTGAGCTCATCTTTATTAGTCCTATTTCTCTGCTTCCTGACTTGGCTGTGATGGCGCCAGCTGCCTCAGGCTCCCACGTCCATGTCTTCCCCGCCCCAGTGGACTATATAGTCAAACTGTGAGCGAGATACACCCTCCCTTCCATGGCCTTTGTCACTCCAGAGAGACAAATATCTCATACAGGATCAGAACCACGAAGTGGGAAAAATTAGAGCCAGAGCTGTGGAAGGAGCAGAGGTCTGTATCAAGGAACAAAGCTATGAGGAAGCAGGCGGCTTCAAGGAACTGGAATACATGCCTGGGCCCCATGCTTCTCTCCTGTTAGTTTTCCTGGGAACCTTACTGTTAACTCAGGAAGCTTGACTGCTGAGCTCCATGCCCTGCCACTCCCCAAGAAGGAAGCAGGATGGAGAAGGTATCAAGTGGCTACCCAAGCCATCCAGCAGTCGTACAGACGTACAGACTGCTCACCGTGACAAATGGCAGTGTACCAGAAGGTAGAAGAGTAGCCAGTGCGGGGCAGGGAGTCAGTGCTGTGTGTGCTGGAACCCGCCGGCCTGCGGAGGCTCGCTCAGCGAGGAGGTGCACAGCAAGGTAGCTCAGCTCACCAGCTATGTCTCTTAGCGGCGTCAGTTAATTGGTCTATTAGCTGATCCGGGCGGAGTTGAGTGGTTTGGATATACAGCTAGATTTGAAAACAATTCATGTGCATTACGTAACACTACTTAGGCAAGAACCCATGGGTATAGACATCAGAAGGTGTGTTTACATATCAGGAATTTTCCTGGGAAGGTAGAGAGGAATGGATCTTTCTGATTGTCTTAGAAGGAAACAAATGGGTAGAGAGTTCATGGTAGAAAGAACAGCTTTTCATTTCAACAGCATCCTTACATAGTGAACAAATCTATTTATTTTTAATAAGCATTGGCGTTTTTTGGACAAAAACTCAGTTAAAATACATAGATGAACTTAGTTTTGAAATCACCTTTTATTCGTTCTCTTAAACCTTTGGAGTGTGTCATTGTGAGAAGTGATTTTTGTCTGTACCTTTAAACTGTGATCTGAGAGCAGCTGAACAACATGTCCCATACCAGTAAGTCACTGCTCTAAGGATTCTAGATGACATTCAGCCCATCGAGTCATTCATTCATTCTTCCAGTGGCCCTGCGACTCCTCTCTTGGCTTGTTCAGTGTTCCAGGATGGTAAGCAGTGGCTTGGAACAGCACAGGAAATCTGTTTTGGAGAAAACTGAGTGTTCTCTCAGGTAGTTAGGTGGAGTGGATTTAGTTGGACCCCTGCCTCAAGACTATTTCAGAGTTCATGGTTAAACTGGGAATCTGTAACTTAGAAAAGCAAAAGGTATATTTCACCGAGGCAGCTATTCATGAAGTCCTCCCAAGGCCTGGCCAACACTTCTTGATGGAAGCAGTTCAATTATCTGGAGCACTTTCACATGATCTGCAGTTCCTCATCTACATCTACCTAATTTCCTTAAAAAAAAAAAAGCTCCATTTTAAAGTTGAATATATAATGAAAAAAGCCTTCACTCCTGACCTTTATGGAGACACCTTAGAGTTACTCAATAATAGTCAGCAGTTGCCCTGGTAACCTCAGACACACTGCTCAAATAACCTGCATTCATCACCATCCCCTGCCTTCAGCGCAATGAGATCACCTGCTTAGTGTTAATGGAAAGAGGACATTTTAGTACGTTTTAACCCCTTCAGCTTCTCCTGCAAGGAGAGAGGTGGTGGTGTTTCTGATTACTCACTAAATGATTTTCGTTTGTTTCTTTCATGACTAAGGCACTGAAATCGAATGAAAAGCTCCCTAGTTTTTGAACAAAATGGAAAGTCTTGTTCATTCTGTTTTGTTCGGTGATAAACACACTTGCAGGCTAAAATTTAGGATGGACGTGACAAGTCTGTCCTCATTCGAGATCACTGAAATGGTAAGCAAGGCCCACTAACTCGTGTACTTTGACTTGAAGGACCTAGCTAGAAGTTGACAAAGCCAATGTTGAAGCAGGAGTGAGGTCTCTTCAGATGAGCTGGTGGGGTACACATCTCGGAGCTAGCCGGCATCCTGGAGCTGGTGGGGTACACATCTCGGAGCTAGCCGGCATCCTGGAGCTGGTGGGGTACACACATCTCAGAGGAAGCTGGCATCCTGGAGCTGGTGGGGTACACATCTCGGAGGAAGCCGGCGTCCTGGAGCATCCAGATGCTGTGTTCCACACTGCAGATTTCAGAGTGGGAACCCTGTGTGCTTCTGGGGGAGAACCAGTTCCTCCACCTTCAACTGCACATGTCGTTGTTCCTATTATTCTTTGACCCAATGTGTGAAAATGGAAATATGTCCTTCGTCATCCCATGGCAGCATCCACAACATTCAGTTGTCATAGTGAAAGCAGATTGGCAGGAGGTCAGCAATCCAGTAAGAACCATGGGCATCCTGGAGACAACACCCACGGAATATTAGTGGTTGATAACAGACAATAGTTAGATCCCACACTGTCCCCATGGAAGTCTTCAGTCAGTCTCTCTCTCTCTCTCTCTCTCTCTCTCTCTCTCTCTCTCTCTCTCTCACACACACACACACACACACCAGTTGCAGTCTCTTTTCTTTCATTGTTTATCTCTCTACAGTACTTATTTTCATCTTGGTTTTTCCTGTGGAGGACAGAATACCAGCGGGGTATTTGCTGCTGTAGCCTCTCTGCCCCGTGGAGCACTCACTAATCCAGAATCTGCAAGGTCTGACACATAGTCCCTTTGCAGTAGATTAGACACTTACTCAGACCCTGTTGCTGAAGTTGCTCTTCCAGGCTCTGTGGAAGAACTAACTTGCACAGTTTGCTCAGATCGCTATTGCCCAGATGTGGAGACCAGACCCACAAGTGTGACAGCTCACTGCTGCAGTTTAGTAGGACAGGCAGCTCCATCGTTTACACAGAGAGCCTTCATGTTGAATGAAGCATCTTTACAACTGTATATCATGTGTGCAGGGTTCCCATCTTTCTTCCATCTGCTTTTATGTTGATGCTTTTCTTATGTGCGTTGGTTCAGCTTGCTTTAAGTTGGCGAGAAGAGTTCTAATTTATGACCCACCCAGCTTTCTTAGCCTGTTCACTAAGAGGCTACCTCTTAGAACCTACCAATTATCCAGCACCAGCTTAGAAGAAATCAGACAGTGGGTTTCTAGTGGTTTTCACATTTCCAATATCCTTAAACTTATCTTCTTTGCATTAAAGAATGGTGTAGAAAGGGAGAAAATATCAAAAAGAATGGAAAACCGGAATCTGCCACTTGAATCCAGGGCATATTTAATGCCTATTCCTCTTAACATTTCCACAGGGCATGCTTACACAATTATCTTGTTTTTTTTTTTCCTTCCAGGTAGCAGTTTATTGATATTTGTAGTGGCAAAAATCTGTAAGAGTTTCCTATATTAAGCCCTACACCAGCATCCTGTTAAATCGACATCTATTGACCATGGCATTGCTTCCTGACCTTCTGTAGAAGGGAAAGTTTGACAAGTCACTCGCTACGCCAATAAATAGGAGCGTCACCAATGCACTGCATTCCAGACCCACGTCTCTGTGTGAGGCTAGGGTTCTTCTTCTCATCTTTGTCCATACAGAAATTCTCAATTAAATTCCCTCTTCTACACAAGCCAGTTTTGAAGTTCTACCCTGAGTTTCAGCATGAATCCTTTAGATCCTGTGCCCACAGCAACTACCCAAGTACACGGTTGGGGTGAAACTAGCTCTCCTCACTGTTTTTCTTTGCATACCTGGCTGACTTTTCCAGGTTCTTCTTCCGCTTCTAGGAATGCCAGCTCCTGGAGCTTCTTTGTTTCAACTGTGTACCAATTCCAGGGGCCACACAAAGGGAGGCTTAATAAAACCAGCATTGAATCGATCCTTCAAACACAGCCAGCGCTGAACCAGAGCAGAGACTTGCTTAGCTGTGACCTGAATGCTCCTGTTGCAATGGTGTGAGCCAGCTTTCCACCGTATGCCCTATTTTTTTTTGTGTGTGTGGGGGGAGTTTGCCTTATCCAAGCAAGCTCATAGTATAAGCCACCAAACTTGATGTGTATCATGAAAGATTAGTCCTCTATGTGCAAAAACATTCAGAGAAACCTAAGACCCTCCTCTAGGATCTAAATATGTCATCAGTGTGTTGGCCCCCAAACAGGAGAGCAGTGTGATTTCACGCAGACTCCTGATTGTGTGCTGGAGAGCCTTATGCTTTGTTCTCCTCTGGGGTCATGTAGACCACAGCAGTTTGAAGTAAATAAGGAAAAGAAGGTGCAAACTCTGTTCAATTGAGCTACCCCATGTCTTGCCACCTAAGAAGATGATAGCCCCATTTCTCTGTGAAGATTACTTTCCTTTACTTTCTTCTGTGCCACTTTGGAGCTCACCTGGTTCCACCTAGCAGCCAAGAGACTGAAAGTGCCTGGACAAAGCTGGGGTCTAGTCAGGACCCTGGGGAGCCCTGCTCGGGTATTGCAGAGCAGAACATGTGTGCTGAGGTTCTGGGTGGGACAGTGTTGTCACGGAGGAACTTCAGGGGAACAAAAACACATAATATCAGGCTTTATGGGGTTTTGTATATGTGGTATGGGAGGTGACCCTTCTTCCATGTCACCTCATGAAGTCCTCAGTAAAAGATGATCCCTTGGAACTAAGGGGGACAACTTGGTTGGTCAACTGCTTGCCACTCAAGTCTGGGGGGAATTGAGTTCAATACCCAGCACCCACATGAAAACCCGGACACAGTGGCTTATAACCTCGGTGCTGATAGGTGGAGGCAGGTGGATCACTGGGACTTGCTGGCCGTCCACCCTAGCCTACTCGAGAGGGCTCTAGGTTTCAGTGAGAGCCTTTCTCTCAAGAAACAGAATGGACACAGATCCTGAAGAGGGACACTAGGGTTGACCTCTGGCCTCCACATGCCAGTATGCATGCGCACTTGTACACACACACACACAAACACACACATACAGACACACGGGAAAAGGAAATAGTGACTCCTTGGTACTCAGCGTTTCACGGTATTGAGAGCTTGGTCTGTGGGATGTGTTGCTCACCAAAAGCTTTCTTTGAAAGGGGCGGGTTACATGGTCTCTTAATGCTTTATCTCTTCAGAAGAAATGAAGATAGCATCTGCTTCATAAGGCTACTGTAAGGTTTAAATGAAAAGTTTAAATTAAAAAGTTCTAGCACAAATGCGCTCAATAAAAGTTACTCGACAAAAATACGGTCACAGTTACTCTCCTAACAATGGCCAAGTCATTGATTGGTCTTTGGAGGTTTTACTGAAATGCCAGGTCCTATTCATGATGGATAGAGTCAAAAGGGAGGTCGTTTCCCAAGAACAACCTCCATCAGCATGACCAGACCAATCCCAGTTAGACTTCTGGCCATTCACACTTAAGCTGTGTGTAGCCAGGGCATCCATAGCTCCTTCATAGCTTGAGTCCTCTTGGATTTCTGTAGGTCATAGGCAAAAGGGGTGTGGTCATGCAGCTCAGACGAGGAATACGGGAAGAGCTGTGTAAATGAGTCCAGGCAGAGCAGAAACTCCACAGAGGCAGGGCCAGTGGAAAGAAGACAGGGACCAGAAGTTTTTGACATGTCAGTCCTCTTGGCATCCGAGGCTATGCCTGCTAGTTGTCTCTGGCTCCCTTTCCCATCCTGTGTATCTGCACTTTGCCCCACAGCACTGCTTTCTCAGAACTTGGTATTGCCTGGACCCTGTGGGTTGCAGTGCTACCCCCCAGCTATACTCACATTAGAATTCTCCCCAAAGCTTCTGGTGAATGTTCTGTTTCTTGTCTGTGCTTCTTGAGAAAGAGTCTAGTTGCTTGACCTCAGCTCTCTTCTGAGCCAAGTCACTGGTGGTGGCCAATCTATGGTCCAGTGGCTTTGAGACAGGAGAGTTGACAGTTTAGTGGCCTGATAGGGCCTGAGGTAGGCAGAGGCTGAGGATGCAGATAACGTATTTTCACGTAGCTATAACTTGGCTCTCCAGTGTTTTGGAAGTCCCACTCACATGACAGGAGCTAGCTGCACTCAAGAGCGGAAGGGTAACTGCTAAAGAAGCAAGTTTCAGAAGAACTTTATAAAATGCCATTAAAAATAAGAAGTAATACAGAGTCCAGATAAAGTGCAAGGGTCTTCTTCACCCAGCAGCTCCTTTGATCACAGCTATATGACTCAACACGGCAAGAGTTGATTTTATAATCTCCATTTCTCCTCATTTGAGACATTACATTTGATATATTGTGCTTGGAAAAGTTGAAAAATACGTGTTACATCTTGGGAAATTTTCCTTTGATCTCAAGTACAATGTTAATAATTAAATTTTATTTGTAGAGTTATATGATGGAGAACCTTTTTCTTTATTGCTGTAAGTTTTATACAACAATTCTTTATGGTATACAATGGTAACTGGAAAACTTGAATGGGCACATGACTAAGCAAAATCCATCATGTGTTTTCATTTTTTTCTTTTTAAACTGGGGCTGCAGCAGTATTCTGTCTTGCCTTCCACCATGGTGAGCAACCATAGTCTCTACTGCCTAGGTCCATTGCAGTCATCCCAGTGTACCAAGAGCAAAAAGTAGGAGAGAGTGGGAGCGTAACTAGGGGAGAAGGCTTTCTTGAGCCCTCCTTGGCTTTGGGGGGGTTGAGGGCACACGCATGTGCATTCATGTGTGTATGTGTATATATGTGGGTGCATGCATACATGGAAGTCAAAGGACAACTGGGTGGGTCAATCCTTAAGCACTTTCCACATTTTGCCTGTAATTGGTTTGGGCCTTTGCCATGTAGGCCAGGCTGTGAGTTTCCATGCATTTGCTGTTGCTATGTGGCAGCATCACTGGGATGACAGGCTTGTGTGGCTGTGATGCTGGGATACAAAGGCAAGTCCTCACACTTCAACAAGCCATGTCCTCAGTCCAGTCTTTGGTTCTTTGAGACACGAGCCTGCTATAATCTTAACTAGCCTAGAACTTTCTGTTTAGATCAGGCTGGCCTCGAACTTGTGGTGTTCTTTCTATGCATGCTTTGGAACCTGTGAGATCGTGCTGTGCCACCACACCCGGCTAACAGCGTATTCTAGTTCAAGGAGTTTGTTCTTCTCTTTCCAGTGTCACTGGAGCTTTAGTTTTTCTTTTCTGCTTGCATATTTGAGTTTTTAAAATTGTGTGATGCCAGAGTTCGAACCCAAGCCCTCACATAAGCTAGGCAAGTGTCTACCACTAAGGTGTACCGCACCCAGGCTTGATACTTTTTATTTCAGTTATTCAGTATGTAAGTGGATTGCAGGCACCCTTCGTTTTACTCTGCTTTCTTCGTCGAGATTTGTAGATGGTGTGCTTGCTGCTTTTTTTTGCTTGTTTGTTCTTAAGAAATTCAAGGTTTGTGGCAACCAATTCAAATGACCATTAGCTTTTACTTTCACAACAAAGTAGTTCTGAACTAAGATATGTGTTGTTTGTGCATAATGATACCATTACACATTTAATAGGCTGTAATGTAGTGTAAACATACATTTGATGAGTCCCGGATAACCAAACTTTTCATCAGCTTGTCTTCTCACTGCTTTTGCCTGAAAACAGACACAAAGCTCATCAGTTAGGTCCTCACTATGCAACAAAATTCCTGACCAGAAGCAGCTTACAGGAGAAAGGGCTTATTTCAGCTCACAGGTCAAGGGGATCCAGTCTGTCATGGCAGCAGGAACAGGAAGCGGCTGGTCATAGAGAATCAGCTGTTAGAAAGGAGAAAGATAAATGTTGGTACCCAGCTAGCTTTCTCTGTTTTAGGCAGTCCAGGGCCCCAGCACATGGAATGTGCTACCCATATTTACAGTTCCCACCTCACTTAATCTAATCTTGACCATCCCTCAGAGACATATTCAGACTTGTATCTGGATGATCCTAGGTCTTGTCATGTTGACAGTAATGCTAATCATAGGCACTGTCGTCTGTGCTTGTCTGTTAGAGATGAGTGTGATAGGGAGAGAACCCTGGATAATGGCAGATAGCAGAAATATAAAATAACTAAAAATAGGACAGGTGGGAAAGTTGAGATTCAGACAGGAGTGTGAGCTGGGATGGGCAAGGAAAGCTTTGTGATCAAATTTGCACTTGAACTTGTATCTTGAACGATTCAGAAATGAGACAGCAGTGAGAGGTTAGGATGCAAGGACACAGGGCACGCACAGGGACTGCTAACAGCGAACCTGGGGCAGGTGCCTTTTATCTGTAATATTGCAGTTATTTTGTTTCTTGTGTCAATATGATTTTTACTTCTTTAGGCATTAAATCTGGGAAAGCCTTCCTATCCCATAATTTTATGCTAGCCGGATCCCCATGGAGCATCTTCTCTCAATTTGTCTTGTGTAATTGACTTGCCTGAGATGTTCTCTATTTTCATCATAGTTTGCTTCACAGTCAAATAGGTCTCGCCATCTGGAACTTTTTTTGTAACCCATGTTTTCTCCCACAAAAAGCCTGTTTCCATTTCTAAGTGTCCTAAGGTCCTATGATATGCTCCTTGTAGGAGTTAACCTTTCTGTTTCTGCAATAACACCATGACCAAAAGTGACTTATGGAAGAAGTTTATTATGGCTTGCGTTCCAAAGGGACAAGAGTCTCTCATGGCAGCCAGCAGCAGGCATGGCAGCAGGGGCAGGAAGCCGAGAATTCCTATCTTCTGCTGCAAGCAGAAAGAGGGAAGTGGGACTGGCCCATATAGTCTCAGAGCTCATGCCCAGTGATGTATTTCCTCCATCAGCATTGTACCACCTCGCCAAACAGTGCCACCCACTGGAAACCAAGTGTTCAAATATCTACACCTATGGAGGATGTTTCTCATACAAAACACCACATGTTGCAAAGAGGCCGCTTGTTGGTTCCCGGCTGCTCAGCAGCTCGGACCCAAAATAATCACACAGAAACCATATTATTTAAACCACTGCTTGGCCCATTAGCTCTAGCTTCTTATTTGCTAACTCTTACACCTTAATTTCACCCATCTCCATTAATCTGTACATTACCACGAGGTCATGGCCTATTAGCAGTTTCATCACATCTGTCTCTGGCAGCGGCTCCATGGCTTATCTTTGACTCCACCTTTCTTCTCCCAGCATTCAATTTAGTTTTCCCAACCTTTCTCTGCTCTACCCTATCATAGGCTCAAAGCAGTTCTTTACTAACCAATGGTAATCACAGCGTACAAAGGGAAATCCCACATCAACCACATGCCTTCATCTGCTCTGCTTTGACTTCTGTGTTATCAAAGGTAACCAAGTATATTTGAAAAGAAGCTGTGTTGCTCCCTTTGTTGCATGTAACTACCCCAAACCAGACACGTCGGAGTGGGTCTGATAGCTGAAGCTTTCCTCAAGGACTGCTTTCCTTGGAATCAAGCTGTCTCTCTGAGGCAACTGGGGCAGACCAGATTCATTGTGGCATTACTAAGGGGAGAGTAAAAATAGCCTTACAGAAAGGGCCTGCTTATTTTTACTCCACAGATAGAATGACTATGTTTAGCCTTCAGTTACTGGGCTCAACCTGCAGAAGTGCACTCTGATTTTATTTTCATTTCAATAGGCAACACCAGTTCTCTTTCTCACACTGTAAATGAATGAGAAAAAAGTGTATTCCAGACATTCAGCTATAGCTGACACAGTCATAGAGTGTCATGTGCTTCTGAAGTCACTGCCTAGTCCCCTGCTTCAGGAATGCCTGCTTTCTGGCTATCTGCGACCTTCCTGGGTCCTAAAGGTATGCTATTCCTTACAGGTTTCTGAAGACTGTTCAGTAGTGTAAACCTCCCCGTGTAGCATATCTTTAATGAGAGGTGACAGAGTCAAGACCTTTAGTGCTAGCCTGGGCAGACTTAGCAAGCAGGATTTCTGGTTGCAATACTAGCACACCTAATTCAAAAACTAAACGACTGAAATGGAGTTCACTGCCTTACAGCTGAGCTGAGCACGTGTCTACATCCCAGCGTGCCAAGGCCAGGGGCTCAGGTATTACATTTGAGAGCCAGCTCTTGCCATCTGCTCAGCTTTCCTCTGGTTTACTCTTCTTTGATTCCTAGGTGATCACTCTCAGCTAAACTGCCACAGAAGTGTGAGTTCAAAGGAAAAGACAGAGGTTCCCATTCCAATAGCTTGGGCAACCACATGGGCCTAATTCTGTGCACCCTACAACCATCTTTGCCAGTGTCTGGGCAGAAGTGTGATGCTCTTTTGAGCTAGGTTTGAGTGCCTATTCACCGTTGAGTGGGCAGGGCCTGTGAGAATGGAAATGGGGTAATCCTCAGAAGAGAGAGCACCAGGCCATGGGCCCTTCTTAGATCTGATTAGTGAAGGGTTTGTCTTTTCATCCTGGTAAAAGACTGTTCCCTTCTTCCCCCGTCCCTCAGTAGTCTCTTCACATTCTCTAAAATGTCTTTTTTAGAAGTGCAGATGGTTGTCGCATAATATAGTTCTAGTTTGATGCCTGAATTCTTCAATAATATATTTAATAAATTAAAGCAATGCCATCTTCATTTGGAACCAGTTGATCATTTAAAAACCAAGTTTATGGTACCAGGCTTTTATTGTCAGTACCATCATAGATCATTAGATGGAACACATGGGAAACATGGTGTCCTGAGGCAGGTCACTTACTTTTAGTCTTAATGATAGTATTGTCATCTTAGAATTTGATTAATAGAGGAAAAATCTGAAAAGGACTGGCCCTTCTCTTAGGTAAGAGCCACAGATATGTAAGAACAGTGTCTCTTTGGGCTCTGCAACTCTTGGAACTGGGAGGCAGGCAGATCAGTGGTGGAATCTTCTGGAGGTCTGCCAGAAACACCAGGACAGCCAAACGCCAGCTTACGAACTGCCTGAACATCTACAACACGTGGGGACGTTCTCTAAACCTTTGAGTATGAATAAGAACTAATTCTCCTGCCTGGAGCATACTGAGCTGCTGGAAAATTCCACCTTAGTTGTTGATGCCTGGTTCATAGCTCTGAGAACAGACCTTTCTCTGAGGTTGACACCAAGGCTCCATGGAAAGGATGCTGAAGACTATAAATACTCATAACTAAGCGCCAGTGTGTCAGGCACTTTGCATATACTTACTTAGTCATCGAAAGTCATGACGTATTATTTTAATACTCTGTTACATATAAGGAAGTGAGTGCTAAGAAGTTACTGAGCATACCTGAGAGTAAAAAGCTGGGATCAGAACCCTGGCTGTTTAGCCTGTCTTAGTCCAGTGTCCCTAGCCTTCACTAACGTGAAGGTCTTAGTGAGTTTGTAGGTACAGATTTACACAACTGAACCCCAGCATCCCTCAGCCACCACCTTGATTGCTTTGATGAGGTGGTTTGGTCAGGATAACTGCTGAACTTGGGTGTGTAAAGTAAGACTCTAAAGCAGCCCAGACACGCTGCCTTTCCTCGATCCTCCATTTTCTGATGTCTTTCAGATTCAGACAGTGAAGACATCCGGGGAGCTAGCAAACCATGGAGGATAGTGAGCAGTGGTCGTGTACCTAAGGGCAGTCAGCTGGCTACATTTCAGGAGAAAAGGATGGGGGAGGCAGAGGCTGGCCTGAATAAGCTACAACAAAGGACAAAGACTGTAAAGGAGGAAATGAGGCCCTCAAGGAGGAAAGAGTAGGATGTGTGTTTACCGGCCAGCTCCTGTTGCCAGGCAGTGGCCTAGAAGTTTTATGTACATCATTCAGCTTCCGCAGCCCAGGGAAGTGTGCACCTGTTGTAAGTAGGCACATTTTACTTATGGGAAGCCTTGCACTTAAGGGGGAAAAAATGAATTGTTCAACACCACAGAGCTGGGAGGGAGAGAAAGAATTTGAAATGAGGGCTCTGTAAGTCTAGCTAACAAGTCTCCTAGAGTCTTAGATAACTGTCCCTCATCACCATGGTTTTTGGGCCACAGATTCTGAGGTTTGACAAGTGCAGACAGCAGACCAGTACAGCTCTGCCTATGCAGAGGCAGCACTGTTTCCCCTATCACAGAGAAGGCAGAGAAAGGAACACAATAAACAGTACCCTGTCCCCAACACTTGATACTTAATAGATCCAAGCATCCACACTAGTTTGCTCGTCTCCCCTGCAGAATTCATAAGGTCTGCTCTCAGGAAAGCCATGCTCTCATCCTGCTACCTCTCATGAACACCCGTGTATGAATAAGCATGCATGTGTGTGCATGTGCCTGTGGGAGACAGAGCTCACCCTAAGGTGTCATTTCTTAAGACACCATCCACTTTATCTCATAAACAGCATCTTCCACTGGCCAGGAGCTCAACAGTCGTAGTAGGCTTGCTGGCTAGTGAGCCCCAGGGATCTGCCATCTCCACCTACCCCCAGTGCTGGAAGTAGGGTATATGTCATGATGTGAGTACCAGGCATCAAGTTCAAATGTTCACACTGGGGCAGAAAGCACCCTTCTGACAGAGCTACCTTCCCAGCCCACAAACCACGTTTCTCATATGCAGAAGATCTCTCTTGAATTTGCCCATCTCTTCCATAAAGTAAGCAAAACCTTTCCCTGAAAAGCTGACTTCCTCACTAACAGGACAGTGGGGTGTGTGCGAGTGGGGTGTGGGTTAGCACAGCCCTTGTCTCTGGGGTAGGAGCCTTCCCAGAGCCTACTCACCACATTCCCATCCTATGATAGGCTTGGGAACCGGGAACTGAACTCCATTTTGCTCCCTTTCTTCCTTGTAGTTCTTGGAATTCAGGTATCCCTGTGCCCTCAGGCCTGAACTTAGTTCAGTACTCTTGATAAGGGATGATTTTACTGCATGGGCATCCTATCTATTTCAAATCCTGCCCACCATATTCACACTCATCTCTTGCCAACAAAAACTGGGGCAGCATTTTGAAGATTTGCAAACCTTTTCAAAATGTTGGCATTCGTGTGTTATTTCAAGTCTTTGTGTGCTAACAAGTTCCGTATGTGTGCATGTCACTAGAGCACAGTTGGGTGACATGCGCCAGGTATCTGGCGACAACTGCTGTCTGAGCATTGTTGAGAACCAGCAAAAATCCAGGAGCTTGAGACTTGTTGTTCTTTTTAAAAATTCACACAACTCAGTAAAATTAGAGTAAAAATAAGTGAAGATTAACAGGCTGAGAGAGAAGAGTATTTCAGTGTAAATCTGCCTGAGCCACTTAGCTGCCATGAAAACAGGGAGGGGGGGGTAGTGTGATGGGATGTACCATTCAATTGCCTGTTCAAGGAGGACTGAACAACCCACCCCTTATCAGTTTATCATAAGAGGGTTTATACTAATGCTTGTGAATAGCAAAGCAGGCAACGTCTTGATAGCAGTTTGTGCAAACAATAAAATGAGGTTCTCCATATCCAGGTGTTTTTTCCCATCGGTTCTGATTATAAGTGGGGTATAATGTTAAATAGTGTCTAGAGAAAGCATGTATTTCCTGGTGTGTGTCTTGTTGTGAATTATTAGATGCAATGCAGGATCCCTCTTAGAAGAGTCATCTGTCCAGTTGTCCATCCTTGCTTTCAAAAGGAGCTTTGCGGCCACTGGCTCAAAGCTGAGTATTGTAGACACGATAGATACCTAAAATTCACATACCTGTTATTGGCTGGCAGAATTGTGGGAGGATAGAAAAGTGGAAGTACTGATCAGGAGATAGAATTATTGAGCACCAGGAACGTCTTTTTCCTATACAGCATTCATGAAGCGTGGAGTACAGGAAGCAGAGTCAAAAAACTAGACAGCCACCCCAGATCAGAACTCATAACAGTTCTATCTGTAGGTAGACCAAGTTGTTCCCATCTGCAGGGTAGCTGTGGGCTGTTTTATTAATAGTGGTTAACTTTTTCTCCCTTCCATACTAGAGATTCGTCCTCAGAATTGCTAGGCAAGTGCTATACTGAGTTACATCTCCAAACCTATTTTTCTATTTTGATTTTGAGGCAGATTTTCACTTTGTTAAACGTGATGTGTAGGGAAGATGGACTTTGCATTTTCAACCCCTTTTCCTTAGTTTCTTTAGTGATCTTAATGAGAACGGGCCCATGGGCTTGTGTCTGAATGCTTGGTCACCTTGGTGGAGCTGTTTGGGAAGGATTAGGACTCTAGCATGGTTGGAGGGGCCGTGTCACTGCGGATGGGCATAGACGTTTCAAAAGCCCACACCATGTCCACTTAGCTCTCTCTTTCTTCCTCAGGCTTTTGAATGAGAATGTCAACTCTCAGTTACTGCTTCAAAATCATGCCTGTCTGACTGCTGCCATGCTCCTTACAGTGGTAGTCATGGATAGTTATGAAACTGTAAGCCCCTAACAAACTCTCTTTTTCCATAAGTCCCTTCGGTCATGGTGTCTTATCACAGTTAGGAAAGTTAACTAAGACAGAAATTAGTACCAGGGAGTGGGCTGTTTAGTGATGGGCCTGGCCATGCTACATCTGGAGGAATGTGGAAGGTTTGGGAACTTGGGACCAGAAAAGTGGTTCGGTGCTATCAGCAGGCTTAGTGGACCCTCCAGCAGGAGCTTGGAAGGCAGCAGTGCCGAGAGCAGTGTGAGCTGTGGAGGCGCATGTGGGAGTTTGCGAGGAGAACAATGTTAGCAACTAGGCTGGAGGTCGTTCTAGTGATGTTTCTCAACTAATGTGACTGCCTTCTGCCTTTGTCTTAAAATTCCCCTGAAACAACGTTGAAAAATAATGGATTAATTTTCCTAGTGGAGGAGATAGCAAGACAGCCTAATATTGGCTCTCTCTTGTGGTTATTAGTAATTATTCTTATGCAGGTATGCAGAGGAAAAGAACAAGCAGAGAAACGCGAAATACAAAATGTATAGGTCAGGAAGAAAAAGAGCACTAGGAAATGTAAGGTTGGAGCCAAGGCTTGTACTGAATGAAATAAAGAGAGGTCTGATGGACAGTTGAATAAGGGGAGTGATACTCCCAGGGAAAGACACCCCCCCCAATTCTGCAACTTGTAAAAGGAAAAGGATTTTTCTGTTGCTAAGAAGCAGCAACAAATTAAAACTTATCAAGGTGGCTCCATCGTGGTGGGGTGGCCAAGACATCATCTGCAAAGTGGTTCTGGGTTAGCGTCCTGGAGGATGCAGGAGTAGAGGGGTTGTAGACACCTCCTCAGTGAAGGATAACCTCTGAGGCCAGTGGTGTGGTAGGGAAGTCACTGTGTGGAGGCCCCGACAGGCCAGTTTGTGGAGCTGTGAACATGAAGCCTGGATTTTTGTGGAGACTCCAAGATGCTAGAGATGTCAGAGCCATAGGATAATTGCCGAGCAGAGCTTCACACAGGGAGTGGAACCGTCCCAAGAGAGAAATGTGTGTTACAGTCAGCAAAGATGGAAGCCATCTGAAGCCATCTAAGCCTTTGACATCAGACGTAGAGCTAGGCTGTCTTTCTTTGGTCCACTATATCCTCACTATTTCCCCTTTCCTCCCTTCTGGAGTGGTAATGTGTATTCTGTGCTATTGTATGTTTGATGTGTGTGATTTGCTTTTTGATTTTACCATGAGTTATAGTTAAGAGATTACTTGAGTCTCAGAAGAGTCTTCGGACTTTGAAACTGTGGCGAGATTCTGAAAGATCATAGAGACTTTTGAAGTTGGGCTAAGTACATTTTGCATATGGTGTAGTTACAAGCTTATAGGGATCAAGGAGTAGAATATGGTTGTTTGATGATTAAGAAGGCCCTCTGTAAGCCTATATGTTTGAGTCCTTGAACCCCAGTGGTGGGATTCTTTGGGAAGGATCAGAATAGGTAGTCTTGCTGAAGTAGGTGTGTCTGTCACACAGAGATCTCAGCAGCCCACCCTATTCCCATAGCTGTGTGCCCCTTGCTTGTGGTTCAGAATGTAAGTTCTAAGCTACTGCTCCAGCTGCATCTTTGCAGCTATGTTCCCTCACCATGATGGCCATGGACAACACCCCCCCCTCAAACTCTAAGGCCCAAATAGGTTCTCCTGTAAGTTCTATAACTTCTATAAGTTGCCTTGATCATGATATCTTATCTCAGCAATAGAAAAAAGTAATTATGACATCTCCCAAGTATCTGGGATTATAGGTGTATACTGTAAGACTATAGTAATGTTTACTACTGTCTTGAGACATTACCAAAGTCACTGCTTTGTTTAGTAGTTAATATCTGCACTGCTGAAAAACTGTTTGCCTTCCTCTGAGGTACACGCTATTTGCCTCACTGCCCAGGCAGGCAAGAACCAACATCTTGTGAAGGTGACTGTGGTGCCCAGAACCTGGACAGAAGGAATGTTTTGATCCAAAGCCTAAGTCAGAGCCCCAATGGAATTAGAGTTTTGAGTCATGCCAAGTAGTCTTGAGCTCCATATGAGACTTTGTAACCTCAGATTTGGGGCCAGGGTGGCTGCCAGTCTGCTCAACATGAGGAATCTTTTTGTGGCAAAGCTGAGGGATGCAGTGACATTAGGGCAGTTCTGGAGTTTTAGCTTTAGAGAGACAGAAGTTTTACTATCCTGAGCAGAATGACATGAAGGCCAACAGTCTTTGTCATCAGCATTTAAGAGAGGGAGGGGGAGAGACTGAGCAGGTAATATACAAGGTCAACTTGTGTTCTGTTTCTCCTTTAACCAGCTCTGAGACTCTGTCCCAGGCAAAAGCAAAAGATGAAGAACAACTTAGCATATTCATTGGTAAGAAGCTCTTTGAGTTGATGCATCTCTACCTTAGCATTCTATGTGTACAGTTACAGAGCACAGAGGAACATCTTCTGAAAACGTAGGTAGTACAGTCAGGAAAGAAAATCTGTCTATAGGTGCTACTGCTAAGGTAGAGAACCATGTGCCCAGCTCACAGCCATTTGTTGTCTTAAAGAGGGGAGTATGTGAAGTCTCTTGACAACACATAAGCTTGCATGTTCACACAGTATCCCTACAAGGAATAGAAGAAACCGACCACAGTCATTGCTTCTAGGGAATCAGCAGTAGGAAGGGAGACTTGTTTTTCCTATATTTTCATACTATTTGGAAATTTCAATGACTAATATAGATCATCCAAAGCAAGATTAATAGGAAAGTAAATAGAAGACTTCATATCACCCTTAAAGAGTTGAAAGGTATTCAGATGTTTTCATATTTACAGATGTATACCGCTGTCTCATGGTTGTCAATTATCCTTCATGGGAGTATTTTGAGGCTGTGGCTTATCACCAGGCAACCCTGTAGCAATATAGGATTACCTAGGATCAGAAGTAATTGGAGCCCTCATCCAAATATTTGCTGATAGACAACCTCTGAGTTCCTAAACAAGTGAGCAGTAAAGTCCTATGTTGCATTCCTCAGCCTCATACCTGCCAGGCGCTGATAAGTACACATGGGCAGGTTCTTTGATATGTGTCCAAATCCATTATCAGAGATAAGCAAGTGTAAGTACAGACCCATGATTTAACTGCATTTCAGATTTGATAGGGAGTGGCAGGAAGGATCCCAGACAGAACCGTATGTGCTCGGAATACATCTGTTGCTCCAGCTCCCTGTAGGCCCCTTTTTCCTAGGAAGGGAAAGAGCCCAGAAGTTCTGTTCTGTCTTCTCCTCTGTTCAAGGTGACACCAGGGCCCAGTTTGATTTCTCCAGAATAAGCGTAGCTCTGTTTTGTTTTGTTTTGTTTTGTTTTGTTTTTGGTTTTTCGAGACAGGTTTTTTTTGTTTGTTTGTTTGTTTTTTTTTTTCGAGACAGGGTATAGCTCTGTTTTTTAACAGTAAAAATGTAGATATTCATTCAAAATCATGCTTGTAGCTGGCAGAATTCCTAAGCAGATAGGATTAGGAAGCGAAAGTCAGATGCGGAGTGTGCCTACAGCTTGAGAATGCGCCTCTCCGAGGGCAGTGGTAGAACGCGCCAAGGATTCTACCATACCTCAGTGGAGCACCTTTTTCTTTTACAGGTAATAGTGTTTCCAGAACAGCTTTATGAAAATATTTTGCTTCTTGTTGGATTCTTAGTCTTTATATGGAAGGGCTGGAAAACATGGTACATTCCTTCTCTGAAAGAATAATGAACACCAAACTGTAAAAGATTTTGTTATAAATAGCCGCCTCCGCCTAATAAAATGATCTGGTTGAAAATGGTTAGACTGTTGCATATTGTCCAATGTATGGGAGAATTAGCTGTTTGTTTCATTTTGTAAAATCAACACTCGAGGTCTGTAGCACGAATGGTAAAAGCCCAGAGACAGATATTGAGGTTCAATCTGAAGATCAGAAAAGCAAAGCAGCCAAGCTACTAGAGAGCTCTTACCTCTATGAAACCTTCCTACTGAAAGAGAGTGAGTTCCGGTCTCCTGTTTTATATTCCTCTCTAGTGCTGGGACTAAAGGCATGCACCACCAACGCCCAGCCTCAGTGGCTAACTAGTATGGCTGCTGGGATTAAAGGTGTGAGCCACCACTGCCTGGCCTGTATGGCTGAGAAGTGTGATTGTTTTACTTTCTGATCTTCAGGCAAGCATTATTTATGAAAATACAAATGAAATATCACTACAGATGTCACTGTTGTTCTTGTTCTCAACTTATGAGAGCCTAAGGACATTGTTTAACCAGTTTTGACTATTTTTCCTCCATTTTTAAAATTTCCTCATTTATAATACAATCTGACAAGGAGACAAAACGACCTTTCTGGGATATCTGTCTCTTCCTCTCAGTTAGAGCTTAGTCAGAGCACGTGCTCCTGAAAATGGTGGGAGTCTCATCATGTAATCTGGACAGAGTAGACGCACGCCAGCCAAGCTGGCTTCAACCTTGTGGCTAGAGACTCACTTTGGAGATGAAGGAATTTTACCAGAATTGCTTCACTTTGAAAGTAAATTTCACTGGGAAATTCCTCCACACTCAGCAGACAAACTTCTGAGGCAAGAAAGTGATTCCCAAATACTGTAGTATGAATGTTTTTGAGAGGATTTTGTGCCTTCTCCAGTTCATCTTCTGGAAATAACACAACCATATCCATAAGCTTTGCAGTAGAAGTCCTTTCACCACTAGATATAAAGAGCTGGGCTAAAAATAAGAAGTTATTTAGCGTAGCCCTAGGGTAGCTCACAGAAAGTCTTTAAATATTAATGTTAAAAAGCACTTGGAGAGACAATTAATTTTGGACCCCGAAGAAGGGATCCTTTATGTTAGAGTTTAACATAAAGCTAAGTAGCAGTGTTGGGCAGAAGTCTGGATTTGGCAGGGAGCTCAAGTGCCAGTACTGTAATGAAAACTGCCATCCTCCAAGGACTCAGGTGTCTGATCGTCATCCTTACGTAGCTTTCAGCTCATGATCTTCGTAAAGTCCACAGATACTTTTAGGATCCAATGTGCAGAGAAAATTATATATTGCAAGAAACCATTAACTAATTTCAATGAAAACAAAGGATGAATGACATCTAATAGGGGCACAATGTTGGTTCTAGCATTACTTACTTGTTAACTTGAGAATTTGCCATTTACATTCTATCTTAGGAGCCATATATTTTGGTTTGCCTGTTAGTTTTGTTGACCCATTGTAAATTTCCTTGTTCATCTTTTGACTGCTTATTTTTGGTGATAAAGCATACATGATCACTCTTTATATGCCACAGTCTTACATTAATCATAGCGCCTCATTTGAATTAATCTCCCTAATATCTTTTTTACTAAATTGATCTTATTTAGAGCAGGGACCATTCTTGTCTGTCTCTGTACCATAAACCTCCCATTTTCTATACTCTTTGCTGAGTGGGGAATGTTTTCATCAGACTACATTGTAACACCTGTAGGGTTTAGAAATGAAACCATGAAATGTGTGTGAGATCACCAACCAAAGCATTCTTTCCCCAGTGTTGGTTACAGACCACAGAGAAACCTGGTGAAGATGGCCTCTCTGTAGCAGGCCTGTGCCTGTATTTGATGTATAGATTGGCCCATAGTTACCTTGAAGGTTAGATTCCATCAAGTAGGCCAGAAGTTGGGAAAATTGATGGAAGATTTGGGATCTGACCGACTTTGTTGTCAAGAGCAATAATGATGCTACAACACCTATTGGAAGTGCTTTCTGGTCTTCGTGGACAGTGTGCTACTTAATTTTGCCCTCACCCTCCGTCTTACCACTGGTCATAGTGCTGTGTTACGGCTGCCTTCTCATGACTACTGGACTGGCACATGCACACCTCGTGTTCACTGTTGTTTCCCTTGTATTGGACCACACTCTCAACAGGCGTGTCATAGAAAGGGGTTGAACGAGTGAGGCGCATAGAGCAACCACCTTGCATCTGGCAAATGCCAATGCAAGCACCTTGACTGAGAGGCCTTCAGGGGTCCAGAAGCCTCTGTTTGAACCTGGCCCTTCAGATTACACGTTTAGAGCTCTTTCTGTTGAATTGGTGCCAGGAGAAGCATCATTGTATTTGTTGTGTAAGGATGGAAAAGTAGGAGACTACACGCTCCTCTTTACCCCTCTATTCTAGCCGAGTTTTTTCTTTTTTTTATTGTTTTTATTGGGCTATATATTTTTCTTTTTTCTCACACTTTCTCTCCCCTCCATTTCTACCCTCTCCCATGGTCCCCATGCTCCCAATTTACTCAGCAGATCTTCTCTTTTTCTACTTCCTATGTAGATTAGATCCATGTATGTCTCTCTTAGGGTTCTCATTGTTGTCTAGATTCTCTGGGATTGTGACTTGTAGACTAGTTTTTCTTTGCTTTATGTCTAAAAGCAACATGAATGAGTGCAGATGATATTTGTCTTTCTGGATCTGGATTACCTCACTCAAATATGATATTTTCTAGATCCATCCATTTGCCTGCAAATTTCAAAATGTCATTATTTTTTCTGCTGTGTAGCACTCCATTGTGTAAACATACCATATTTTTCTTATCCATTCTTTGGTTGAGGGGCATTTAGGTTGTTTCCAGGTTCTGGCTATGATAAACAATGTTGCTATGAACATAGTTGAGCACATGTCCTTGTGGTACAATTGAGCATCCTTTGGGTATATACCCAAAAGTGGTATTGCTGGGTCTTGAGATAGGTTGTTTCCTAAGTTTCTGAGAAATCATCATACTAATATTCAAAGGAGCTGTACCAGTTTGCACTCCCAGAAGCAATGCAGAAATGTTCCCTTTACCCCACAACCTCTCCAGCATAAGTTGTCATCAGTGTTTTTGATGTTGGCCATTCTTACAGCTGTAAAATGGAATCTCAGAGATGTTTTTATTTGCATTTCTCTGATGGCTAAGGATGTTGAGCATTTCCTTATGTGTCTTTCAGTCACTTTAGGTTCCTCTGTTAAGAGTTCTCTGTTTAGGTCTGTACCCCATTTTTGATTGGATTATTTGTTCTTTTGATGATGAATTTCTTGAGTTCTTTGTATATTTTGGAGATCAGACCTTTGTCTGATGTGGGGTTGGTGAAGATCTTTTTCCATCCTGTAGGCCGTCATTTTGTTGTTGTTTTTTGTTTGTTTATTTATTAATTAAAGATTTCTATCTCTTCCCCGCCACCGCCTCCCATTTCCCTCCCCCTCCCCCAATCAAGTCCCCCCCCTCGTCAGCCCAAAGATCAATCAGGGTTCCCTGCCCTGTGGGAAGTCCAAGGACCACCCACCTTCATAAACATATAATAGGCATCCTCCTGAATATTAACCTTCATCAGGCGATGAAAGGAGACAGAAACAGAGACCCACATTGGAGCACCGGACAGAAATCTCAAGCTCCAAATCAGGAGCAGAAGGAGAGAGAGCACGAGCAAGGAAATAAGGACCACGAGGGGTGCACCCACACACTGAGACAATGGGGATGTTCTATTGGGAACTCACCAACGCCAACTGGCCTGGGTCTGAAAAAGCCTGGGATAAAATAGGCCGTCATTTTGTTTTGTCTTATTGACCATGTCCTTTGCTTTACAGAAGCTTTTCAGTTTCAGGAGATCCCATTTATTAATTATTTCTCTTAGTGTTTGTGCTATACCAAAAGCAATGCAATGCCCATCAAAATCCCAGAAAAATTCTTCAAAGACCTCAAAAGAACAATATTCAACTTTATATGGAAAAGCAAAAAACCCAGGATAGCCAAAACAATCCTGTATAATAAAAGAACTTCTGGAGGAATCACAATCCTTGACTTCAAACTCTGCTACAGAGCTACAGTACTGAGCCTGCTATTTGCATAAAAACAAACAGGAGGGCCCATGGAACCAAATCAAAGACCCAGATATCAATCCACACAGTCATGAAACCCTGATTTTTTACAAAAAAAAGCAAAAAATTATAAAATGGAAAAAAGAAAGCATATTCAACAAATTGTGCTGGCCCAATTGAATATCAACATGTAGAAGAATAAAAATAGATCCATAACTATTGCCATGCACAAAACTCAAGTCCAAATGAATCAATCAGAGACCTCAACATTAAAACTAACCACACTGAACCTCATAGAAAAGAAAGTGGGAAGTACACTTGAACGCTTTGGCACAGGAGAACCCTTCCTAAATATACTAGCCTAGTGTTATTTCCTCGAGGACCCATAGAGTGTGCCTGGCGGGGGTGGGGGTCAATCACCAGTGTCTTTTCCCTTCACTTAGTTCAATGTGCACTTCAGCTCCATCACAAGAGACAGACTGATTTGTCACTAAACAACAGCTGCTTCTGGTGCTCCAGAGGTTCCCTCCATGCCAGGCCCTGAGCAGGGGACGGCACATACACTCACAATTATTCACAGGAGGGAGGCTACTGGTGACTTCTCTCAGGTGGCAAGGCTCAGAAGGGCCATCTAACAAACACAAGGTCTCTCGGCTTATAAGTGACCGACCTGGATGGTAATCAGGACTAAGTGGGAGTAAGGAAGTGATTTTGAACCTTTTAGATAGCACATGTCCTCACCCGACTTGAAGCTGCTTCAGGACTGGTCTTATTTCTCTTTAGCCTGTGGCACCTTCCCTGCACATGCGAGCTGCTAGGTGGAAGGAAGAAGAGAGGATGTAAATGTCATGCAGAAAAAATGACCATGACAGCTTCTGGGAGCTGTCCTGGCCTACCTGTGCCATATACTTCTCATGCCTTTGGCTAGTTGTGGTGACTGTTCCTGTGTTCTGCCCCACGAAGACATAGTGATGTACGGTTGGAATCCTAGGACTTCTAAATCTCCTTCCATGACCTGAGGCTTGGCTCACAGGGAGGGAGTTAGAGTTTTAACTCAAAGCTGTAGAATGACCACTGCACCCGATACTACAGGTCTCCTGGACAGTTTTTAATTTTTTTTTTTTTTGCCTGAAGTAATTTGCTTCAAAATAACCTTTTTAGTTCTCATCTTTTTTAAAAAAAATCTGAATTTATTTCCAATGTTTGTTCAATCCAACCTTATGTATCATCAAAGGAAAGTCCTGGACTGAATAGTTTTGACTCCTTCTTTGAGACTAAATACAGGGATCTCTCCTATCTGTCTGCCTTCCCACTTAATCTATGATTTATCCCTGTCAACTCAATGGCAGCCCCCTTCACTGAGCTATCCATGGTCTTTCTGTTAAGCCTCAAAGACCACCTAACTCTTTTCTTGTTTTCTGCCAACAGTAGGCACTCTTCAACCCCCTCCCCCAGCTGATATCCTCTCCTTGCTTGTTTGTTGAGAGAGTTTCTTTTTCTTTAAATGTTATTTCCTGGGGTCTAGTTGTTTATGTGTTTGAGAAGGATCTCTCTATGTATCCCAGGCTGGCAATTCTCCTTGCCTCTCCACCTCACCAGCATTGGTATTGCTAATGTGTGCTACTATACCTTGTTCAGGAGTATGATTTTAGATTTTCTTTGGACTGATTTCATCATTTTCTCTGGTTGCCCTTGCTAGCAGTATGTCAGACTGTGCCCAGACCTTCTGCTTGCTCTGTAGACTCATCTCCAACTCTGTTTGAGTTCCCTCCCATCCACTCCCATGAAGACTTCCCCCTTCCTCCTCTGCACCCACATCTATTCCTCACCCTGTATTTCCTGCTTTCATTAATTCCACCTCTCTCCATCGATGCCTAGAAATCTGTCCAACTTCCTATATTCGTCACTAACTTGTCAATTCTGCCTCTGTCATATAAGACCACGTGACACCATCTCAACTGATGCCACCCTTCCCCAGGCTTTTTGGAATGGTCTTCCTGAACTTGAACATTGCTCATTTTGTGTGGCCACTGTGGGATTTAATGTGTAAACTTGAACACATTATTCTCCAGCATTGACATCTCCAGTGGCCTCCAATGATCTTTTTTTATTGTTTGTATTGAGCAATACATTTTCTCTGCTCCCCTCCCTTTGTCCTCCTCTCTTTCTACCCTCTCCTGTGACCCCCATGCTCCCAATTTACCCAGGAGATCTTATCTTTTTCTCCTTCTTATGTAGATCTGTTTATGTCTCTCTTAGGGTTCTCTTTGTTGTTAGGTTCCCTGGGGTAGACTGTAGACTAGTTTTCCTTTGCTTTATAACTAAAAGGCACTTATGAATGAGTACACATTATATTTGCCTTTCTGGATCTAGGTTACTTCACTCAATATATTTTTTTCTAGATTCATCCATTTTCTTGCAGATTTCAAGATGTCATTATTTTTTACCACTGATTAGTACTCCACTGTGTAAATGTACCACGTTTTCTTTATCCATTCTTTACTTGAGGGGCATCTAGGTTTTTTCTGTGTTCTAGCTATGACAAATAATGCTGCTATGAACATAGTTGAGTACATCTTCTTGTGGTACGACTGAGCATCCTTTGGGTATATATCCAAAAGTGGTATTGCTGGGTCTTGAGGTAAATTGTTTCCTAATTTTCTGAGAAATCACCATACTGTTATCCAAAGGGACTATATCAGTTTTCATTCCCACCAGCAATGCAGGAGTGTTCCCTTTACCTCACATCATCTCCAGCATAAGCTGTCATCAATGTTATTTTTTTTTTAATCTTGGCCATTCTTAGAGGTGTGAAATGAAATCTCAGAGTTGTTTTGATTTACATTTCTCTAATGGCCAAGGATGTTGTTCATTTCCTTAAGTGTCTTTCAGCCCTTTGGGATTTATCTGTTGAGAGTTCTCTGTTTAGGTCTGTACCCATTTTTTTTTTATTGGATTATGTGATTTTTTTTGGTGTCCAATTTCTTGAGTACTTTGTATATTTTGGAGATCAGTTCTCTGTCCTGTGTGTGGTTGGTGAAAATCTTTTCCCAATTCATAGGCCACTGTTTTGTCTTGTTGATTATAAAGCAGAGGCCTCCAATGATCTTAATAACTTGATGAATCTTTTACTTTTTAAGATGCCTTGAATCTTTTATTCTTTAAGACCTGAGGATCTGTTCCTGATTGACACTGCAGCTTTTGTTCAAACTTTTCTTTGGCCATACTAACTTGTCTCACTTCCTCAACTTTGTCCTGTTTCCTCTCACCTCCTGGGAACACTGTGTTTTGAAATATCACTTCTTTCAGAAAGCCTTATATGCTCCCTTCCTTATCGTCATCACTTTCTATGGCTCTGTTGCCTCCTTGGGGGAGCATTCATCATCCCAGCAGAACATGTTTGACTGTATGTGGCCTGGATATTTGTCTCGCAACCTCTGTGAGCATCATGTTTTCTCAGTTTTGTGTCTTCTCAGTGCCAGTCAGAGTGTATGGACATAATGATAAAGATGTTTGTTTGCTGTTTCAATCAACTAAACACATAAGGTACACGGAAGAGATTTCTTAGCCATTCTCCCTACTTAGGATATGGCTCTGTTTGTAGCTATAGGGTGTTCTTTTTTTTTTTTTTTTATTTGTGAATTCTGAAACACTTCACATGTCTAGCAATGTCCCAGGTTCAGGAAATTGTTTAGCATTCCCCCAGTGCCTTCTATCTGCACATAGATTGAAATCTAACTCTTCCTTAAGGCTTGTCCCATCGTCCCAGCTTACCTTACTTCACCTCCTGAGGTACCTTCTTTGTTTGTCAGGCCCCTGTGTTACGTGACTCTGTCTACAAACCAAGTCCGTTCTTGCCTTAGTGCCTTAGCTGCTGTGAAAGACTCTTTTCACTCTGTGTTCTGAGGCCTGCCCTATACCTTCTGACCCCCACCCCACCTGTCACCATCTGCCACATGGTTTCTTCAGAGCCCTTTCCTGCCTGGCAATTTATTATCTCACCTTACATACTGAGAGCCTATCAGAGAAAGAGCTGCTCTGCCTTGGGCACTGCAGGATTCCCAGCATCTAGAGTAAGGTCTGGGTCTGCTACCTTAGGAATATTTGATAAATTAATCTATTAAAAATAATAAATTGGGTCTGTGGATAAGCTAAGAATTCCGAAGCCTGTTATACACAGAAGAAGAACAAGATCATGTCTTACTCATCTTAGATAACTTGTCTAGGAAATGACTCACATAGCAGCGGAGTTTTATGTACTCCTAGCCAGAATGTCCACCCTTTCCTACATAAAAAGAAAAATATTTTCTTCTGTTTGTTGAGTAGTTGAGCTGTGCTGCTCTTGTGTGGTCACTGTGTTGTTAGCAATTCTGTTCTCAAAATAAAATCTTGGATAGATTATTATTTCCAAAATAAATTGTCTTTGATTGTCCAGGTGTCCCAGCGATGCATGGCACAGGTTCTTTGGAAAGTTGTTGGCACCTGTTGGTCAGTATTCTTCTAGCCCCATGATTGGCTGACTGTTTCAACCCAACGTTCTGGCAGCAGTCTGACTGCCCTTGCTTTAGAGTTACTCTTCTTATGACTTGTGTAATTTACTAGTAATCAAAAACAAAACAAAACAAACAAACAAATAAACATTTCTTCCCTGGGTCAGGCCTGTAGAAGAATTTGAGGGTGTTCTTGGTGGCAACATAATCTTTCAAAAAATATATAAACATGTGGTCCTGCCAAGTATTCACAGAGGTGAGTGGTAGGAGGCGGGGAATTGGCATAGCCCCACAGGAGAGTGTGCTGGAAGGTTTTCTGTGATGGCACAGAACACGAGATTCATCAGCGATGGGCTCTTTGCTTCTATGATATGACCTACTTGCTGGGCCTGGTGTGGGGAGAGGAATGACAGAATGGGAGAGTGGACCGCCTTCTACGGAGGGCTCAGAAAGTGCTAACTGCTGTTACTACTAACGACAATGTTAGCCATCTCAGTTCCTATTCTAGAAGCACACAAAGTCCTGGGTTTTCATGCTATACCACAGAAGTCTGCTCTGTCTTGAGCTGGAGCAAAACTCCCCCACAATCCACAGCCTGCCAGGGAGCATGTTGGTGACTGAATTAACTCTAGGAAACTCATTTCTTAAGCTCTTCCCTGCCCACATGTACCACGAGTTACCCAGAAAGCAGCTGCTATTCTCACAAGTGGAAATTCCCTCAGGCTCCCCTTGGAGGCCACTCCCTAGCTCTAGTTTGAGTGAAGGTGTACAGGGAAGTAGCTTCCCTGTAGCAAGTCCTCATTGTCCACGGTAGTTCTGTAAACACTAATGTGAGCTTTGATGGCAGCTCTCCTGCTCCCCACAATGCCCAATAGCCCCTCAAGTTTTGCAGGCCGAATGTAAGGGAGGGAGAGAGTAGGTAAAAGGACTATTAAGTTTTAATGACGTTTTTAAAATAAATATTTTTACTTTGATTGTGTGTGTGTGTGTGTGTGTGTGTGTGTGTGTGTGTGTGTACACGTTGGCACATATATGCCATGACATACAAGTGAAGATCAGAGGGCAGCTTTCACGAGTTCATTATTATCCTTCAACATGTGTGTCCAGGGCTCTGCCTCATGTATTCAGACCCAATAGACAGCGCCTTTACCCTCTGAGCTCTCTCACAGGCCTCTCAGTGAAGTTTAAGATAGATACTTCCATTTCCCTTTTCTTTGTTTATGGTAGCCACATGGCTTGAAATCCTCTTTGTCTGTGGCTAGAAGCAGCTAGTGAGATGGTAAAGTACTGAGAGTCTGGAAGTTTCCCAGAGGGAAAGGGGTTAAAGGAAAGCAGAGCTTGCAGGCCCATATTGACAGTCTGAATATTACATTATCTATTTCAGCAAATACCTTGGACCAGATCCATCTGTCACATACAGAGACAACATTGATCATTCAGGACAGATTTGCCAAGTCAAAGATACCAGCTGTCCTCTCCTGCCCGCTGTGGCCAGAGAATGCCTCTTTATAACCACAGATCTCCAACCCAATTTCATTCTGATTTCTTTTCTGTCCCCTTTAAGAGAAAATGAGCAAGTAAGGAGCATCCGCCATTGGTTCCATGACAGCTATAGAGGATGTTTTACTTCCCACACGTGTCCATGCTTCTGGAGGAGTGGGCATGCGTGTGTATTCAGCATGTGAGCCTGCACAAGATAAGCTTATTCATTCTCTCGCCACAGTTCAGTGTTCAGGTGCAGCTTGCTGACTCACAGACTGGAGGAAGCCAGTCATTCTCAATTGAGAATCGGTACTCTCTACTCATCAACACTCGCCTTGTACCCAGCGCTGCAGAAATTCAGAGAATTTCCATCTGAGAACTTGAATCCATTTTGGGGGGCTGCTGCAGACCCAGACCAGGTCTGCTAGTTCCCATCTTAGTTGTCTCGATGGGTTTATTCAACAAAAGCAGCAGAATACATGTACCCTAGAAATGGGGAGGGGGGTAAGGGACAGTCAGGGATGGGGTCAAGTTGCCCTATTGTGGGCAAGATTCTAGCTCAGGAAGTCTTTTCTCAGGAGCGATGTGTGGCAGCATTAATGACAGCCATAGGCTTTTCTTTGACTTAGCCATTGGTCCTCTGCTTCCTGTCATTTGGAAATAATCAGAGATCTCCACAAAGGTGAATAGGTTGTCATTATTTATTCTTATATGGGGGAAGTAATGTAAATATCCCTTAGCAGAGATAAGTTGGTTGTTTTATAACACAGCTATTAAACATTATGGTGCTGAGAGCTGCTAATTCACATAAGATATTTTATAATAAACTTATTTTGTGGGGAAAGCATAATAAAATATGCAAAACATGTACAGACGCATATGTATATAAAGAAATATTCTAAGACAGTCTTCAGCGTGTTGGCAGATGGGCATTTTGATGACTGGCTTGATTTGGGTTGTTTCTATTATTGTTTCTTGATTTTGTACATTAAGCTTGAATTTCATTCATAGCTAGAATTAGAAACAATGAATTTTTCTGTCTTTCACATACATGTGCACACACATGTGCACTCAGTTTCTGGATTTAAATGAACATCACATTTTTTTTTTGAACATCACATTTTTAAAAGCCAAAATGACAGAAGAGTGGATAAAGTTACCTGACTTCAGCTGTTTAATTGGAAGAACTCCTGAGTCCTTCCTACTTAGCTGTGCTTTGGAAAAGTACATAGGACTTTATAGATATCAAGGTTATTTATCCCTGTCCTTAAATACCTTACATTATCAAATTCAGTAAGTAGCGGTTCTTACTTTTCTGTCAGAGGTGCCTTCTGTGTACCAAGCATGGTCCCCAGCTCTTTTGTTCATAACTTTTTCCCTGGCGTCAAAGAAAGTAAAACAGATTATAAGGCTGCAGTTACACAGGTGAAGCTTCGCAGCCATACGACATGGCTCAACAGAGCTTTCCCTGCCTCTTCCTCTTTGAACCCACTGTGGCAAGTTTCTCAGTGAATGTCCTCTAGGCTTGTCTTCCTTGACGGAGCTGCCCTACTAAAGAACCAGCATTTAGCCTACTGGCAGATGTAAGAACAAGTCTGGTGTGCAAACCTGATGACCTGAGTTCAATCCCTGAGGCCCCGATAGAGGTAGCAGGAGGGAACTGACTGACTCCGCAAAGTTGTCCTCATACCTCCACGTGTACACCATGGCACCCCGACTTCCATGCACCCACACATACAAAGACGGATGATGAAAGAAAAGAAATTGAGGTGAAATATGTGGTGGAAAGGTCATGTCTGGTGGTAACTGTCTTTGCTGGGGGATTTTGAAGTAGTCCAGGGGATCACTTGCTAAGAGGCAGAGAATACGTATTGCAGTCTTTCTGCCTTTTCCTTTAAGGTCCTAGGGAGTCATGGGAGTTCCACCCAGATAACCTTACCTAATACGTGTGTCTTCTCAAAGAGCTCACCTCTGTGCACCCTAGTCAGATTAAGTTTCTACCCTCTTAATACCTCACAGCAGGGATTAAGTCTCAGCACATGGACACTTGTAGGATATACTTAACCCGTGGCAAATTGAAAACCAAAATTGGTTTCCTAAAATAAAATCGCATCTGTACTGAACACGTGCAGACCTTTGTTGTTATAACATATTGTTCAGCAAAGAAAAACAGCTTCTTACGTAGCATTATATAGCTTTAGGGATCACAAGTAACTGGTGCGTTTCACTATTGAATGCAAGGGGCTTGAGTATCTGTGGATTTTTGTATCTGGGGGAGGTGGGTCTTGGTCCCTGTCCTCCTCAGTGGGAATAGGGGCAGGTGCTTCTTATTCAGGAAGCTCATCATGTCTTCTGGTGACACTACTGGCCCCTCAGAAAAGGACCCAGTGGGAACAAGTACCACCTTCTAGCCTGTGAGAAATGCAGCTGGGTACCCACAGCAGCCTCCTCACTAAGAAATCCAGAGATTTCAGTGTCCTCTCTTGGGGAGTTTTGCCATATAAATATGCAGTATTTGATCTCGCATGGTTAGAGGGATGGTTCACATCTGTGTTCTATTTAGATCAATGCCTTAGGCAGTATGGATGGTTCAGCTACTGAGTACTGTGTCCTTTGGTCTAATTTCCATTCCAAAATAGAGAATCATTTTCTTACGGCATTAGCCAAGCATGTCCCAATCACAACAGCTGCTGTCTAGTAAACACTACACGCCAAGCCTTAACGGACTAAGCACATTTGTGTGTGCAATCTACTTATTTCTCACCAGTCCCGGGGCTGCGGGCATTATTAATGACCCCCATTTTGCAAGAGAAGAAAATGAGGCGCAGAGAAGTTAAGTAAATCTCCCCGGGTGATGTAGGACGAAAGTGGCAGAACCAGTATTGGGAGTACTACTGGAGGGCCACCTGCTCCCAAACTCCCACGTTAAACCGTCGCTCCACGGCTCTTAAGATACTCTTTTCATTGAGCAGTCTGTTTGCCGACTATGACAGGTATTTTCTGAAATCCGACAACCCATCAAACTATTGAAAAGTTTCGAAACGCTTTCCTATGTAATGTGTGTTTATGAGCTCACAGAACTAGGATCTTACCCGCTCAGCAGATTCTGGGGCCACTCGAGCAAATTCCCTCTAGGTCCACTACTCTATTTGTGTTAGGCAGGTTCCTTGTGTCCACCAGGCTTGCTAAGTGAGTGTCGGGGGAATCAACACTGTAGATGCCTTCCAGAGCAGCAGGGGGCGGGGGCAGCATGTACAGTACTAGCATTGCCGCTCTACAGTCTAGAAAATGGTTCTACCTCCCTAACCCTCAGCTTATCCCATTGTAGAACCAAGGTAGCCTTCACAGGGTGACTGGACCAAGTCAGAGACACGGAGGTTTGCCCAGCTCAGACCTGGCATGTGAGCTGTGTACCATCCTGCCAGGGCTAGGTGGTATTTTAGAAGTGGGACTTTGTCTGTATTGTGTCTTGTCTCAAGAGAGACCTAGTTTGCTCTTGACCCTGCTCCTTCTCTAGCTGCTATGAGACTGCAGTCTCAGTAATTTTAAACCCTGGAAAGTGGAAGCACCTCCGTCCACAGCACAGGGTCTCAAGCCACCCAACCCAGACTCCTTTATTCTTTTACCAAATAGCAGATAAACATTGAAAGTTTATTAATTTAGTGGATAAGAAGCTTAACATACTTGATTAGAGCCGAACATGGTGAAAAGATTTATTCAAATAAGTGTTTTTCTTAAAAAATATAGTCCTGTTTTTCAAATGTACAATGATGGAACCTCTCTGTGCATCTTCGCCAGCGGCTGGGGCACCTCCGCCCTTTGCGTCTCTCATATAAATTGCTAGAACTTTGTGGTTTGAAACCAGCTTGATAAGTTCTTTACTGGGAGTCCTAAAAGGATGCCCTGGTCAAGGCAGCTCAAATCATTAGTCTCTCAGGGGCCATAGCTAGAGTAATGAGCTTACGGTTGGGAACTATGGTAGAGTTTGTCATTTGTAGCTTTGTCCAGAAGAACTAGGTTGTAAAGCCTGTCCTGAAAGCCGCCTTGGTATCCCCTTCTTCTTTTTGGCCTCACCCCCAGACTTGTTTAGTGAGTCTTTGTCTTCACTGGCCAACTTTCCGGCCTCATTCTTCAGGTTGACTTTGGGTGACACAGCAAAACTTGGAGAGCAGTAACAACCATGGCAGCCTTGCTAAGATGTCAGACCCAAAATAAAAATATCTGTTTTTAAAGGGAGAAAACTGTACTACACTTCCACAGGTTCAAGCTGACCTGGGCACAGTAGAAACTTAGAGTCACTGGCCCCTAACTCTAGCTGCTCACCCAAGCATGATACAGGGAAAGGGTAGCACGTTCAGTATAGGTTCTTGGGCTTCATTCAGCTGTTTGCTGTCATAAGAGTTTTTCATCTTGGAAAGGGCATTTTGTTGCCTTTCATTTGTATAATTTCCGGATTTATAATTTCTAATATTCTTCCCTTGAAAGGATTCTGCCAAGGGGTTCCCCTTCTGTTTCCATGGCTGCCTAGGTGAGTGATAGGAAACCCTAGTATATTCGGAGTACTGTTTTGTCAGGATAAATCTGGGGGCTGATAAGAAGAAAGGGCTGGAGTATGGATAGTGGGGTTGGCACTCTAGAATACTTATTGTCACCTATATTTCAGGCTATATGAAAATACAGATTGGTGACTTCTAAAGGGAACAGAATAGGTACCTTTGCAAGTGAATTGCCGTAAACCTCCCAATAAAAAGCAAATGAACTTCAGCCATGTTAGATGTGGAGTTAGTAGAAGGGTAGCCTAAGATGAGAGAGTGGGTTACCCATGATGTCTGACCATGCACAGGGTCCCCTAGAGAACTAAAAATACATCACTTATGCAAAGGAAGGAATCCGAGACTGGTTGGTCATTTGGGTTTTAGCTAAAAACTCCCCCACCCCACAAAAAGTTGAAGCACCATCCCACCCCCCTTTTAAGAGCATGTAGTAACATCGCTGAAGAGGCAAGCATTTGTTCTCCAAACAGAATGGCGTTCTAGCTTTGCCCAGAAGCAGGTGCTTGCAGAATAAATCTGTTCAGCTATTAACCAGCCACAGCCGAGATCTCTACCACAGGTAGGCCCTCCCCTACTGACCTCCATTTGATAGTGCTTTCTTTCAAACTAAGACCTTGCCCCTTAGGTCCATACAGTGTTCTGAGGCAAGACCCGATTCCTAAGAAGAGTGTGAGAGGAGGAAGTGGGGTTTAGGTTAGCTTTAGCCCAATGGCAGACACTAAAAGATGCTCCAGCATTGAGGAGAAAGAGCCTCCATGGTTGGCTTTATTAAGATCTTCGCTCAGGTGTTGCCCCAAAAGAGGCTTCTCTATCCACAGAATTCACCCCACTTGGTCCACCGGCTTTCACACTGCCCTATGGTGATTTCTCTTGTCTTTTAATACCATCTAAAATGAAGTCTTTTTCATTTTTGTTTACTTGCTTACATTGTTATTTTTTCTGTTCATATCACTAAATTTTTAAAGTTCCTAAACTTTTAAAATCACATTAACAATCAAAATATTCTCAGACAGAATTATTTGGAGCAAGTACCTCTAATATGAATTTGTTGTTTCTATTAACTTATTTATAAAATTTATTTCTCCCTTAGTCATTTTATATACAACACATCAAAAAAAACCCAACATGATACAGAAATTCTACAAGCATAGGTACAAAAGTGCACAAACTTGTGCTTTTTCTTCCTCTATCCTACTTCCAAGTACACTGTCCTTGAACATGAGTGGCCTGAGGGCAAAGGCATCCCAGGGCATCTTTTCTACTGGGTTCCTGAAGCCTGCCTGAGTGCCTGCCTCATGAAGCCACCTAGGAAATGCTGGGCAAATATTTCTTGTGTGGAAGTAAACAGGGCTACAGCACAATTCACTGTGGAGGCTTTGAATGGCTGGGGGTTTGCTGTACTTTAGGGGTGGAAGAGGAAAAGCCTGGTTTTAGGATCAGAAAGTCTTCCTAATACATGCTGTGCTGAGTAAGGGATTTGCTGTAATGTTTCAAATCCTTCACCGAGGAGGTAATTGCGCCCTCACCGACACGAGTGCCGCACAGGCAGGCACACAGCTGCTTTCTCGTTTTTCTTATAACAGATGGCCCCGGTGGACCTGCTTCTGAGGCTTTTTGAGGAAATGGCCTCAAAAATCACTGAAATATATTTATCATGTCTCCCAACACATGTTTCCCAAGTAAAACAAGGAGATTGAGGGTGAGAACACACAGTCAGAAGATGCTGCTGGGGAAGCGCTTCTATTTGCCCAGGCATCCAGTACCTGGTGTCAGGAGCACTGGGGGAGGCCCTGTGCCTCTGTTCTTCAAACAAAGAGGTGAAGTAAGTCAGTTCCAGGAAACTAACAGAAGAAAATCCTTGCTTAGGCAAAGATTTCTTAAGTATGGCAGCAAAAGCACCATCTACAAAAGACAAACTTAGTGAATTAGAACATCAGAAGTTTGGCCTTTCAGAAGATGCTTTCAAAAGAGAAAATTGAAAGGCAGGATGTAGATGGCAACTCATGTTTGCAAAGATCTTGTGTTCACAGACTGTGCAGAAATCTTACAAATTCATAAGGAAACAGTCAGGGGCCAAACAATGCAATATGATGCAGTAATGAAGATGAATTGCCTGGCATACATGCTGCAGCATGAACAAAACTCATAAATATGCTATGAAATTAACACTTCACAAAAGAACACACAGGGTTTGTTTGTTTTTGTGAAATGTCAATACAGGACAAATCTGTAGAAATGAAGTGTTGATCAGTGTTTGCCTATGGCTGGGAATGAAAGAAAGGACTGTAAAAGTTGAAAGTTACGTATTTTCTCGGTGCCCCAGTGGTTAAAAACTGGAAAAACCAAGTCACAGAACAAACGCTCTGCTCTCAGCTCTCCCAGGAGCACTAAATATTCTTTAACTGTTGACAGTTGGTTTTCTGTATATAATAGACAAGTGATAACAAAAATAAGAGTTTAGAAAAATATGGCAGTGAGTGCTCTGCCTCAATGGATAAGTGTGTTTTAATAGTTTTTAATTTTTCAAAATAGTTAAGTAGGTTTTCCAAAAATGTATGCCATGACTTTACAAAAGTTAAAAAAAAAAAAAATCTGTGTTTGGTGGCTAAGAAAGCAAGATGGCATTGAGAGAGCCAAACTAGTTTTGAGAGGTACATGGATAAACTTGCTTTGTCTTAATAATAGTGAGGTTTTATTA
The DNA here is from genome assembly GCF_000317375.1 of Microtus ochrogaster. Taxonomy (NCBI): domain Eukaryota; kingdom Metazoa; phylum Chordata; class Mammalia; order Rodentia; family Cricetidae; genus Microtus; species Microtus ochrogaster. Next base: position 27,756,993 of record NC_022020.1, read on the forward strand.
TTTAGAAAGGATGAGAATAGATGTATATATTTTATTAGAGAAATCAATTTAAAGGACTTAAAAATATTATGCAATTAAAGCATTCTTGTTACACCAATCAAATCCGAGTCCTAGTACTGGACACACTTGTGTAACTTGGGGCTGCCCGTGTGTTATCCAGTTGAAAGAATGAAGCCGCTGGTGACTGAAACTGAATACCAAAGCCTGGGAATTCATCTAGCATTTCTGTCTTCTCTCTTTTGTACCAAAAACAAA
>NC_022020.1:27757437-27781653 GCF_000317375.1 Microtus ochrogaster
AAAAAAAAAAAAAAAAAGTGTCTGCAGAGCTGTGATGACCAGCCAGAATGAGCAGAGTTCTCTTTGACTTTGCCCAAGTCTGATTCTGGAATGTCTAGCTTCCCTGGCTACAGTCTTCTGGCCCTTGGTGCCTGCTCGACCCTTATTTCCTTTCCCAAAACATTTTGCTTTATGACTGTGGAGTCTTATTTTAATATAGTTTTTGAATATTGCCAGTTCAAAGAAACTTATGATAGTACATAAGAAGCTCAGAGATGCTATAATAATGACGATACGAGACAGAGTCAACCCCTGGGGGAAATACAGTCTGCAAGGCTTAAGAGGAGAAAGACTCAAGTCCTTGGCTCCTTGTGATACCGAAGAAGCCTTAGGAAGAAAGTGGTGTGTGAGGCACACTTTGCATAACTGGATGGCAGCGACCAGCACAAGGGCAGGAACATTAGAGGCAGAAGTGCCTGCACCAGCAGGAACAAGGAGAACGCCCAAGGGGCACGTCAACTACCACTGATGTAACAACAGGGATGGCAATCTGAGGTTCCTGGACCGGACCCAAACAGGGTAGGACTACAGTTTCTGCCTGTTTGGTTTCTTTGTGGCTTGTGAGATTAGGGAAAAAAAATTAGTGGTGTACAGTTAACATTTTAAATGGTGGTACAGGATGTCTACATAATATCCTCAAATTTGCTTATTGGTCTGCCATCTAAACTATTTACTTCCTGGGTCTTCCATGAAAGGTTTGAGGGAGGCTCTCATGGTGGCTCATGCCTGGTAGTCTCAGGGCTTGCGAGGTGCAGTCAAGAGAATCAAGAATTCATGCACATTCTCAGTTCCATCACAAGTTCTAGGCCCACCCCTGCTGCACAAGATAGGTCTCAAAAAAGGGGAGATAGAAGGTAAGAGGAGAGGGAGGTAGAATGGGGGTGGCTGTCATCCTGGAATTTAGAAGGGCAAGGGGATCTCAAGTTTAAAGTCACAAAGTCAACTTGGACTGTATACAGCAAGACTCTATAACACACAGACACACACACACACAGAGAGGGGGGGGAGGGAAGGAGGCCCAGAAAAAAGGGTTGGGGTGCTAGCTCAGAAGTGTGCTTACCTAGTACACATGAAGCTCTGAATTCAGTCCCCAGTGGTATGGGAGCAGAGTGGAAGCACACAAGAGAGATGAGTAGTGGGAAGAATTTGGGGTCCTTGTTGTTAAGAAGTCTCAGGTCATAACTAACCTGGAAACTGGATGCAGTGATCCAAGTTACTATTATTATTATTATTATTATTATTATTATTATTATTATTATTATGCTTGATTCTCATCCCTCTCTCTTTCAAACTTTATTTGCTGGTAAATACTTGTCATATGATTAGGGGAAAAAACTCTGTTCAGCCTATTCCATGGCATTTGAGGCATCAGATCCAGGAAGGGGGAGTGTGTAGACCTTTCCCCTCTAAGTAGCTGCTGATAGGATATAGTCTGTCTGTGGGAATTGTCCGACGTAGGTCCCATGCCTGCCTACAGTGATGTGAGTGAGACACTGAGGTGGGTAAGAGCTTCTCCAAGTGAACCCGAAGAACAGAGCTGGGGACACAGCTATGTAGCTATAAACTGAAGTTCCACATGCCAGTCTCCCAGGGGAAGGGATGTATGGTACACTTGTAACCAGTGGGGAGTTTCAGCATTTGCTATGCCATGTGTTTAGGAGGCCTGTGCACCTATAGTACACCGTTGGACAGGTCAGAAACAAGGTAGGCTTTTCCTCTGAGAACACCTTGGTCTTTATATTGTCAGTGAGCAGCGAGGAAGAGAAATTTCATGGTAAGATTTATATTTTGAAATTATCACCAGAATCGTTCTTCTAAGTTAAACATTTACACTTTACGGCAGGGGACACAAAGTTGGGGGGAGTAGGTCTGGGGATGGGGGTGAAAATTATCAAAACACACTGAACAAAATTCTTAAATAACCAACAAAAAAACAATAAAATAAAATTTTTGTTTTCTATGTTGGTTTTTGCATAGTAACACATATGTGGTTCAGAGTCAATTTGAGTCCACCTCAAGTTTAGCAGAAACCAAAAAAAGCTAGTTTTGTGAGATAATAATTAATACAGTCTCACTGTATTATTTATTGACTTTTATTGACTTCTCCATGTTCCAAGTATAAGAACTAGAAGAGAATATAAAGATCATAGTCCTTCCATTTTTTTATTCACAGATGTTGAAATGATCTTTTTTCTCCTAGCGGAGAGTTGACTTTGCTGGAAAAATCATTCAAAATTTTTTACCGTCAAGTCAATACATTCTTCAGAATTAAAGGAACAAGGGCGCAAAGATGACATAAAGGCCAGTGCACCCCAGATGTCAGCGCCTGTGTATGCACCAGCACCCACAGAATTTGAGGGAGTGCACTGCTGTGGCTACCCTGGAGGAGCAGGGCCAGGCACTGAGGATAGAAACAGAGGAGAGGAAAAGGTCTTTGAAATCAACAAAGCAATTTCCCACATTCAGAGTCCTGAATAAGCAGCAGAATTCAAGGGAAGGAAGGAGAGTTGGAGAGCGTTAGCCTTTTCCTCAGAGTTGGTCTCTCCTTATCTCTCTGCCTCCTAAGCCTTTTGTGGTATCCAGACCACGGTATGGTTGTAAGTGTTTAACCAGCCTAGAATTGTCATTAGCAGAAATCCTTTTCCATTGCTGGAAGCTCTGATCCCAGAGAATAAATCTAGGCTTCTTATTTTATCTTCACAGGGTTACTATAAAGCTGAGAAAATCTGGGACCACCACTGCTAATTTTAGATAGTCTTTTGTTTTTGCTAGCTGACATTTAGACTCTTATTAAAAAATTTTCCTCTCCTCGTTTCTGAGTAGTCCAAACAGGAAATCTTCCCTGAGAGTAGACTGTATAGAAAAGTGTGCCAGATGGTCCGGCCTCTCCCTGTGTCCTTAACATATTGTCCAGCCTACTCAGAACATGACATCAGAGGCAGCCTCCCCGACTTCCCCGTGCGCCAGTAAAGAAAAGAAACTCTGAATCTGTTGTAATAACTCTGCTAAAGAAAGAAAGAAAAGTCTCTAGACTAGTCAGCATACATTCTCAGCGGTAGGCTGGATAGGAAGGTTAGTTCGTGGGCATAGAAGCTGCACAGGAACGTCTCTTAATTGCACTCTACAGAAAAGGTAGAGAACAGTATCCGCTGGGAGCTGCCAACTGGAAATGCAGTCCTTACCGCGGATTAGTGCCACATAGTCTAAATTATGTTTTGACCTTCCCGAACATCCTAAAGAGGACAATGAACAAGTTTAATGGAAGACAGTATAGAAAACGATTTATAAGTACAAAGACCATGCCTGTCTGTGGACAAGGGAACTTAGAACTTTCTGCTCAATTTTACTAGAAACCTAAAACTACTTAAAGCATAGAGCTTATGTTACAAACACACACACACACACACAGACACACACACACACACACACACATGTTGCCTTTAATTTCAGCAATGATGGAGGATAAATGTGACTAGCATGTCACACTGTGCTTTAAGCTAGCTTTAAAGCATATTTATAGTGAAGAATATGCATAAGATATGGGAATATGACTTACTAATTACTGTCTAGTGAATACCCACTTAATCAGCACCCAGGCTAGAAGTTCAGCATTGTCCTTATCTGTGCCTCTGGCCTTCTCTCTGTCACTGACCTCTCTCTCCACAACAGAGAGTGCAGATCTCATGTATGCAGCAAGCAGTTCCTTGTTTGACTGATGTTTTTACTTCCTAAATGCAGTTATCACACTTTGTAAAGTCACCAGACTGGTCAGTGCCCCAGTCTTCATTCCTCAAAAGAATACAAGTTAAGGTTCCTGTGAGAACTTCTTGTCATATTTTCATCAGTAAATTGATACAAACCATGTTTTACATGTATTTCTCTGTAAGACCCCTCCCTTAACACACTATTGATTAACATACTCAGTTAATGAAGCTACTCTGAACACATGTTCTTCTGTGAGGCCCATCAAGGCCGTCTTGTGCTTAGGAATACCAAAACACTTCAGTGGGGACATTTGAAAAAGTGATGTTTTCAATAAGGTGTGTATACTCACACACGCGCGCGCGCACACACACACACACACACACACACACACACACAATGGGGTGTGGTCTAGCAATAGCTCAGTGGTTGAGAGCACTTGTTTCTCTTGCAGAGGACCAGGTTCAGTTTCCAGCACCACACAGTGGTTTAGAACCATCCATAACTCCAGTTTCAGGGGATCTAACCCCTCTTGTCACTTCCCAGATACTAGGCATATGCAGGAAAAATACTCCTATGCCTAAAATAAAAATATTAAAAAAATTAAGAACTGTAAAGATGTGGCACGACACAGACCTTGAAAGTTGCAACAGGGAGGCTGAACCTTGCCTTGTCAGAGTATAGTCACAAGTAGTGACTCAGCTTTCACTTGTAGGCAGACACTTCACTGCCCCAAGAAGCATCCTAATTGTTTGTTTTGTTTTGTTTTTTTCAGGGTAGAGAGGTAATGGGGAATCTGGAAATGATGATAGCATGTTTCCATAAAAGCAGTATTTACTAAAATGTTTCATGCTTGAGTCCCCTTTGATGTACAGTTTTGAGGGCCATTCACGTACACATGACTTACTCATCCTGGTTGTATAAAATGAGCATTTGTATCAAGCCACTAAAAGCATTTTCCATCTTCTTTTCCTGAAGTGTGAGGGTCCTGCTCTTTACTCTTCCAAATTAATTGTGCTGCACATTCTGAGCAGGTGGTACACCGGGAAGCTTCGGCTGCGGCTCCTCGGGAGCCTTGTTTTGTAGTTTTAGACAGATGCTCAGTCCTCCTTGGCCTGGAACTCTCCAGATAGGTTAGGGTGGCTGGCACTGAGCCCCAGATACCCACCTTCCTCTGCCTGCCCGCGCTGTTACTTTCACGTGACAGCCCCATGCCCAGCGAGTTTTTGTGTGAGTTCTAGGAATGGAACTCAGGTCCTCATGCTTACAGAGCAAGCACATTACACCTGAGCCACTCTGTCCTGCTTGTCATAGTCTTGTATGAATGTGTGTCTTGGGACACATATGCATAGTCCTCCAGGGTACATCCTGGTACATAGCTGTTGGACCATAGATGGCATCCTCACCTTGATCAGAATGGGCATAGCAATCGTTTCTAGCTCTCCTTCAGTAGAACACAACGGGTTTGGGTGTTCTTCTCGCAAGCACCAGCATTCTCTATTCGATTCCTACCTTCTAGTCATTGTATGGGTGTGTAGGATTGATGCGGCTCTCGTGTACGTTTCTGGCTTACAGAAAAGCACACTTCTTTAGTTTTCCCTTTTCAAGTCTCAGGTTGCTTGCCTATTTTCTGCCTCTTTTTGTTTTTAAGTAGTAGTTCTTCATGTAGCCTAACTATGGATTTCACATTTATTTATGGGCCCTAGATCTTTCTCCTCTCTTTTAATATTATCTTTTAATGAAAACACACTTGTTTGGGCTTTACTGGGGGGTAGGATTATGCGTATTTTTGTTCTTGTTTTGAAACAAGATCATATGGCCTTGAGCTCCTTATGTAGCCCAAGCTGGCCTCTATTCATAATCCCCCTGCCTCAGCCTGATGAGCAGAAAGAGATTGGGCAAGAGAGCCAGACTAGGAGGCTGCTAGGAATAAGAAGGGTCTCATGATATGTACGAAATGAGATAATAAACCATGAGCCATATGGTAAACTTAGATAAGAAATATGGATTAACTTAAGTTGCAAGAACTAATTAGTAATAAGCTTGAACTATCAGCTGAACATTTACAATTAATATTGAGTCTCCATATTGGTTATTTGAGAACTGGTGGATGGGAAAGAAAAGTCCACCTGTAGTACGCCATTGGATAAATCTAACCCTGATTATTTTCTATAGCTGCTTTGTTTGTTTTTGGTATTAGGATCTGTAATCTACCTGGATGGTGTGAGATAGGAGGTCCAATGTCATTTAGGTATCCAGTTATTCTAGTACTATTTGTGGAAGGATATTTTGCAATTATTTTATTTTAGGGAATTTAATGTGTGAGTCCTGTATTTGCATAGTTCTTTTCCGATGCTTGCAAATCTCATTTTAAGAGCCATGTTTATTCCTTCCTGACATCCTGACCATTGCTGTACCTTAGACTGTAGGACAGGAGATTGAAATAACCCATGTTAAACTCTCATAGTGCTTCCTCCAAAGATGGAGGTGTCCTTCAAGTAGCATTATAAATCATGAATTTTATTTGGTTGAAAACTAACAAATATTTAATTTTAGGAACTAATGTTGATATACCTGCAGCCGGGATGAACAAGCGGACCCTCCTACTACACCTGAGCGTGTGATTAAAAATAAGGAAAGGCTGAGCTCACCGTGTGTTGTGTACCATGTGCACAACTCAAGCGCTGGGCCCAGTGCTTCTTGGTCCTTCCATTGATGATTTTCCTTGCTGTGATCAATTGAACTAGGATTCTTGTCCAGGCATCCATTTAAAAATCAGAGTTCCTCTCTGTTTGGGTGGGAGCTTCACTCAGCCCCTGGCATCCATATATCCAAAGAGTCTGGAATGTTTGGGTGGAAGTTCCATTTCCAGGCCCCCCTCCCCTGGGAGTTGCCTCAGTCCAGACTCCACATCTGAGAAAGCCTGCCAAATGATGATCCCTCCCCAGAGATGCTCAAGATCACTCCCACAGGCTAATTAAACTGCCCCCCAGAGAACAAACACATGGTTTTCCGGTCGTCCTTCCCGTCTCCTCTCCCACCTGGGAGTGCTGTTATTCATTAAATCTGGGCTTTTTCTAATTTGGTTTGATTTGGTCTGTTTTGGATTATTGAGTCAGTGGAGAAATTTATCAGGGTGCAAAAACTTTTCATCTGGAGGTCCCACTGAAACCAGGACTGAAGCAACTCCCAGGGGAGGGGGCTTGGGATGGAACTTCCACCCAAACACTCTGTGACTCATTTCTGTACTATTCACCTGAGAAGATTCACACTGTCCACTATGAGAACCTTACGGACAATAGACAGCCTCTGCTAAGATTGTCAATTTTCTTTAAACCCTGGAATTACTCACCATCTTCACCTACACCATCAGAGTTTACAGTTGACTTGAAACTTATCTGTCAGAATTGTTTTGAGCTGGAAAACAGAATATCTATATTGTGGATTCGTCAAATATCTTAATGCAAATTATTAGAAATGTATTTTTTAAAGCAACTGCCCATAACTGTTAAGACCCTGAGGGAATTTTGTCAGCTAGCAATTAAAACAAGGAACAGCTCTGTAATTATCAGAATTAAAATGTATACATGGTATAATGGATGAGGTATAATGTCTATAAATACATAGACAAACATCAGTTAGGAAAGAACACAGAATGGAGGTCAGGAGCACATGAGCCCCCCCCCCCTTTCCTGCTTATAAAGTTGAAAACACGTATTGCAAGATCCCAAAGGCTGGCTGAAGGCAGACTTTTCTGGCCTACCTGCCAATTCCCAAATAACTACACAAAGACTTATTATCAATTATGGATGTTTGTCCAATAGCGTAGGCTTATTACTAACTAGCTCTTACAGCCTAAATTAACCCATTTTTATCAATCTGTATATGTTGCCACATGAGTTGTGACATTTACCTGTCCTCTTGAATGTTTGTTTATTGCCCCTTCTTCTTTTCAGCATCCTCTCATTCTGGCTCTACCACCTAACCTCTTCCTGCCTAGCTACTGGCCAGCTGACTCTTTATTAAGCCAATGAGAGCAACACATCTTCACAGTGTACAAAGGGTTATTCCATAGCAGTTGGCATGTTTGTAGTTTCTGTTACAAAAGGTTGAGTAGACACACATATGAAAGAACTTATGCTCTTCAATTTTCATCAAGAGTTTACAATTTTATTTGTTATCATTTTCTCTGATCCACTATTGTCATCGTACTGACCAGTGCTCCTCTCAACTCTGTTTGCCCAGATGGCTTTATTTCCTTTCTCTCTTTATGATATTCTACTTCAAGTTATAAAGGGATGTTTTCCAGGGAAGAGGCACTCACTAATCTGGAATTGCACTATCTAGATGCTATTGGTTTTTCTGTCTCCTTTTGGGGAGAGAGAATAAAGACATCCCCACTTTGACCTTAATGACTTCAGTCCCAATTCTAGGTCTGAAGGAGAGAGAAACTGTTAAGGTCATCCCACGCCCAGGCCTGAACTACACACATGTGGGCTACAGATTATGGGTCCTTTCTGGCAGAGCCATAAATGCAAGTTTTATGTCTTCTCCACAGTGTGATGCTGGCTTAGCAACCTTTGGCCCCTCTTCAGAACTTCTGTTTAGTCTTTAAGAATTCTGAGCTAGCTGAATACTTGCTATTCCCATTCCTCTTGGTGCAGCTCCACAGTCAGACTAGATGCTCAGTGTCCCTGCTCGTTCGTCTGTCTGGGTGTTGGTGTCCCTTCTTCAGTTCTTTGCAGAATGCCCTTTGGAAAATTAAACAGTGCTCCCATGTAAAAACAGAACACTGGGAGAAAATCACGCTTGTTTGTACGTTATTGGAAACATTGGGAAAGAGGAGGTGTCTAAGCTAATCTTAAACGACAGCAACATACCGAGTCTTTGGACATAGTGCTCAGTTTGGTGGGGTGCATTTCCTAGAGTGTTTTGAAAAAGAACTATTTGGCAGGATATAGCATGACCCTTAAAAGAAGATTCTAACCTTTTACCCACTAACTTTACTTCCAGGAATTTATGCTAAGGAAACAATTGGTGACACAGGCAGTGATCCTCTACAAGGATATGATGGCAGCACTATTTATATTAGCTAAAGGGGATAGCAATCTGGATGTGCACACAGAGAGAATGACTACATAAACCAGGTATACCGTACAATAACATGCCCACTAGCCAATGGAAAATGTACCAAAGTCTGTTAAATGACGTTGGAAATCCTTATATTGGGTAACTTAAAAAATAGCCTGTTAACCATGCATATAATATGCCAAGATGTTAACAGTGCTTATCAGTCATACAAATTATTACATAACTTCATTGCTTTTTTTGTTTTGAGTATTTTTAATTTTTTCTGCAAAGTCATAAATTAATTATAAGAATTTAGAAAGATTAACTTTCTTTTGTCTTTTGTATTGTGGATTGAACCCAGAGCCTTGCACATCCTAGATAAATATGCTATGGCATACATCCCTAGATGAAGACAAACTTTCTGTGTATTGGTGAGCTTATGTCTCTAGTAAGAGCTTCCTTCATCTCACACAAATTCTATAACTGTGGTGTGAAGACCTAAAGAATCTGCTACATATCTGTTGGGATTGGGTATAGCACTGTTCACAACATGGCCAACGTGCCCTGGCCAGTGCATCACACACTCCGTCATTCAAGTGAGTCACCCCAGAAGGGTGTCAAGCTGATGACATTACAACACACTGTACTTGAACTGTCAGCCACAACCTCACACGCTGCCAAGGCCTCGGCTTATCTCCCTGAGCTGTTACTCTCTCACTGTGCTGAATGTCAAAGACTCTGCCGAGGCTGCTGAGTCCTTTTGAGGACACCGTGGGCTAGCACACTACAGCTGATGTGAGCCTCCCAACTGGAGACAAACCAGCCGAGCAGACTTCCTTTGTGCTAAAGTTGAAGCTGTTATTGCTGTAGTTGGGCCCTGATGAAGGCTTTGGCAGGACTCCAGGAATATTTAGGGTGAAAAATATGCTGGGGTGTTCCGCTGGGAAATACCCAGCTGGGCTGAGGGTTGTAAGAGATCTTTAAGAGTCATCTGCTAAAATTGGAGTTAGAAAGTTATTTCCTCCTGTTTTTAACCTTGATTGTTTGTTATGTTTGGCTCTGGCAGTGGGAAAAGAATTGAGAATTTCTTAATGGAGGTTTTAGGGCCAAAGGTAAAAGCGACTGATTTTTGTTGGTCTGTTTTGTTTGGGATTATTGTGGTCTGAGAGTTTTTGTTTGTTTGTTGTCGGTTCTTGTCATTTTGATAAGTCACTGGTAGCCAGTCACTGCTGTAGTGAAGAGGAAATTGATGTGTATGCACATGTGAGTATCATCATCCCTGTACATTTTAAGTCCCTCTTGTAGGTTGTATGAGTTCCATCAAAACTAAAAGAGTGTCTCATTGTCTCTTAGATGAGTGTCTGTGTATTCAACCCTTCTTTTGCCATCAGCATTCTTCAGTGTATAAAACAATGTGCACTGGTATTGTTGAAAACACCATAAAAAGTACTGTGGAGTATTCAATTTATTATTTCATCAACATTGACACAGTGGTAATAGATTTTAAATTGTGGTCATTTCATAGCAAATAAATGCTTATTGCTATGACCAAATCAAACAGATAAAATGCTGCTAGACATTAAAATGTGCAGTTAATATTTATGGCAGCTGACATGGGACATGAAGAGTCACTTCTTACAAGAGTTATGAGTGCCCTGCATTCCAGCCTCACCCCCAGATAATTTCTGCCCTTTTTTCCTGCCCAGGAACTGCTGGGATGTCTGAGGATGTAAAACGACATTCAGAACCCCATATTATGTTCTCAGACTATGCTTCCTGTGCATAAGACATAGGAAGCTAGAGGCGTTTCCTCAATAGACAACTACTTTGTAGATCCTTTGGGATTATCCTGTAGTATTCCCACAGGAGCCCAAGTTGTTCTCTTGACCCTCCCCTTTTCTCACGTAGCTTTCTGGTTCGGGCCATGATTTAGGACTCCTTTCCAGGCCTTACTGACTGGCACATTATGTGGTGGGACAGAGAGAGGCCAAGGAAAGCAGTGGCTGGCCCAAGTACGCGGGAAGACTGCTTAGGTGATGGACAGCTGTTTCTGGATCAGCAGGCACAGTCGCTGACCTCCCACTAACGATTCCTGCTCTCTCTAGTGCTAGTTTTCTTCTTAACCTCTTACATCTTGTCAAATATACTTTAAGCTCTTTAAAGCCAAAAACTTTGGCAAATTGTTTTTATCATCTTTCTCATTCTGGGTGCTTACCAATGAGTCTTTGATGGATTGAAATCTTCTCTTTGAGTTTCATTTCTTTTCTTTGTATGAATGCCATCTGCTCTGTGAGTCTACCCGACAGGACAATGGAGGCAGGACTATGGAGTCTATTGGAATTCCCTGTGTGCTGAGCCTTTCTGAGTCTGCTGCTGTATTTCCCTTCTCCCTTGCAAATGTTAGGCATCTGAAGGAAACTCATAAATCAGTGAGTAAGAGAATCACTAATGCTGTGCCTGGGTCTGTTAAGCTTTTCAGGGCCTAGAGGAGCAGAAGAGGGCCTGCTTTCTCAGAGACAGAACACTGGCAGTAAGAGCCAGGCTTTGGGTCAGGGCATTGAGTGAATGTTGGCCCTGTCACTTAAAGACTGACAAGCCTTTCCATAGCCCAGGGTTTCACATCTGTGAAGTGGAAATTCCAGCAGTGCCTGTCTGTGGGCTTCTTGGACAGCTTAATGAGAGCCACTAATTTACTCCCTAGTTAGCTCTTTAATACCTACAGGAATTACATAGATAATCTAGCTATGGCAAGAGGAACTAGACTTCCTCCCTCACGGGATACATATGCTAGAAATTTAATACACATGATGACATTTAATAACTGTTTAATCAGATTCGTTGGAGGATATGAACTTTGCACAGGGTGTTCTCTGAATGCTGCCACAGGTCTTCGTGTATATATTTTGTATATATTTCCATACACATGTACTCACACACTTACGCTCATACACACACTCAATACCAGTGTCATGTCTGAATTGGTGTAGCCCTAGTGCAGTTCCTTTATGTCCTCACATAGGACATGCCTGTATCCTTGCCGACTTCCCGCCTGCAGCTGCTCTCCCCCATAAAGAACTCTGTTTGTACAGTCCAGCAGCCAGCTAAGATTCAGGAACTGAGGTGGTTGTACGGCTAGCTTGCCTCCACATCTTCTCAGCCATCTGTGTTTGCACTTTCTGTGACATAATGTCATTTCACCTAGGTGCTAAGGTGTTTGCATAATCTGCGGAAACAAGTCAGATGGCCAACATGGCCAGTTAAAATCTACCAGCCAGATTGTGGTAATTTCAACCTTTCCTCTCCAACCCTTTGGTCAGCTGCCCATCAAAGAATAAAATAGACAAATGTGAGGTTTTGGCTCCTTTTTAAAAACTGTGTTTTCACTGAGACTGTTCTTTGAGCACCAGAATCCACAGCAAGAGAAAGCCCAGGCCTGACAGCGCACCCCCAGGGAGCTACACACAACCATAAGTGCTGTCTCTGAAAGGTGTGTGTCCATCCTGCCCCTGTCCCCTAGCGTGTTCCTAATGCACACTTGGATCTCCAATGGCACACAGCCCGTGTAGTTAAAAATGTAAACAGGAAATTGTTTTCTGGCTGAATGGCCTTTGTGGCCCAGAAAAATATTCATTTCTGCTGAGACGTAAGTTTTAAAGCACGCAGCAGTGAAGGCTAAAGGCTGGTGAGAGCACGGTCAGTGTGTAACAAAGCAGGCAGCAAAACACAGAGCTGCGGATTCGCGTATGTGGGTCCAGCGCATGTTCCCCAGGGCCAGTGGTACAATAGATAATGGAGAAGCTCGGGTCACCCAGAAAGCAGTTGTGAGATGGGGCAAAGGACATGCTTGTGCATCAAGACATCAGGGCAAAGGCTTTCCTTGGAAGACGCAAACGACCAACCTGGAGCACGGAGACTGGGCAGCATGCCTCTGGACTTTGGTGCTCTCGTGTTCTGCTGCAGCACCCTGTCATTTGGCCTCTCCATGAACCTCCTGTGCTCCCACTGTGGTTTCCCTGTGTGCTGATGAGTTTTCTGGTTGTTATGTCTTGCAGCCCCCCGAATCCAAGCCCAACTTCACCCCTCTCGCCATCATGGCCCATGTTCTCGGCGCCATCCAGCCCTATGCCCACCTCATCCACGTCCAGCGACTCATCCCCCGCCAGGTCTGTTGCAGGGTTGGTTTGATTTTCTGTTGCTGCTGTTGTTCTCTCATTGGCTTGGTCCTCTCTTCACGCAGTGTTCAGCCTCCTCGTCAACTCTGTTCCCTGCCATCCAAACCTGCACTTGCTTTTTGACAGGCCAGAAGAAGCTGTTCGTGAAGACTCCAGGTAAAACCACGGATGGTGACTGACCTGTTCCCGTATGCAGAGCTGCAGGGACCCTGGGGGCCTCCTCTGCTCTCGTGTGATTTCCTCCTAAGAAGCCAAGCCAAGAGGCACAATACGCATGGCCCTGCATGGCATCTTTAATACCCTTTCTAACCATACCCACATTTCTGAATTAATCTCTGGTGCTTGGATTTGAGGAATGGGGATCTCCAAAAATAGCACTCGTGTGTTGAATATTTTCTGAGTCACTGGGCCCTCCATATTTTGGTTGAAGATAATATCCTAAGGAGCAGTGTTGACACACATACACACTTTCCTCGCCACTTGGTTATCAGGTAATATTTGGCAGCATGTGCTTGTGGGTCGGGCCCATATTCCCGACATCAAGTCACAGGCCAGATCCACGGAGTGAGAGAGGAATATAGCACAGAGGGAAAGACATGACACACTTGCTCTTTAGACTGCTCAGGGCTTCTGCCTCCCCACCCCACGTACTCCAGGAATCTTCTGTCTCTGAAGGTCATGAACTCAAAGTGCTCATGGGAACAGGCACCACCTCTTTTCTGAGGGTAAGCGGCTTGACCTCGCTCTTCTCCCAGAGGGCCATGTTTCAGGCCTGTCTTGGAGAGCTCAGCAGCTAAGTGCCACGGGGTTGCTCCTGAGCTTCTTTGTAGAAAAGAAGCTTTCATCTCCAGGAAAGGGTGGAATAAAGATCCTGCAGGTGCCTTCTGCTGCTAGGGGCCCTCGCGGCCAGCTCTCAGACTTGGCCTGTGCGTCCAACAAGCCATAGTACAGGACATTCTTGATTTTGGTGGGAATTTTGCATACCGCCTTTTCTGGCTCCACCAGGGAGGACTCTCGCCATTTAGAAAGCTATGCTCTCTGTATACGCAGGCGCATGACTTTCTTCCCTTTGGGCATTTTCCTATCTGTTGTGTCATTCTAGACTCATATAAGGGCAGGAAGAGAAATGGCCCAAACAACATTGTGGAAAAAGAAAATGGTCACTTCATTAAATGAAAGCCATTGCAGAGTTAGGAATTCTTGCCATCTTCCCAGCATTTTTATTCTAAAGACCGGGACAACCCCAGTACATTTCTGTGCCATCCCAGCCCTCAGCTCTGCGAGATCAGACACGGCTTTCCATCTACCTTGGTTCTGGATGATGGGAAATATGGCTGTGCAGTGTATTTTTTTTTGTCTTCACTTCATAAATGAAGTAAAAATTAGATCCTGTTTTCCTAACACTTTAAGCTCTTTGTGAATGATTTCTTAGGCAACTGCTAGACACTTTAGGAGACATTTACTTTCTAGCACACCAGAAACCATATGGATTATTCCAGGTAGGCCCCTCATTGACCCATGAGGCCCTGGAACGGACCATCCACAGTGACTCATTTACTTCCTAAATAGCCTTGGGCATGAGCGGAGGAAGAGACCTGGTCAGTCGTCCTCATCACCTTAGACCATGGACAAGTTCAACAGAACCGCCATATACAGGCTGCCCATGCATGCCTCAGCATTTCCAGGGCATAAATTTTATTTTTCATTAGGGGAATGGGGCTAGCCTACACACAAGTAGTTACTCAATACTGCCCCCTCTGGTGTCCTTTAAAAGGGCACCATTATGAAGATGTCCCACAATCCTTTAGGAATCTGTCATTTTTAAATAGGCAAGTCACAGTAGGGCTTAATTAAATTCACTGAGTTACATGCTTATGTTAAGGTAAGCACAGATGGAACCCTGCTGGAAAAGTAGCCCACTAGGAGGCCAGAGGTGGGTTCTAGTCCCTAATTGCTGTTATGGTGTATAGCCAAGAGTTGGGGGAGTGCACCCATTGTTCAGGTCAAGTGTCACCTTTCCCCAAATTGACTAACAGAACAAAAAACTTCAATTTTTCTTTCCTTTGGCAAATCTTTTAACAACAAGATCCTGAATGAGGCCTAATTGGGGTCCTGGGAACCCAGAGCAATGGCTTCCACTCTCCATTCAGTCTGTTGTCTGAACTCCTTGTTTCAAGCTCAGAAGTAGAGGTACCTTTAACTGCACAAAAGAGATGGGTACCGGAGAAAGCCCCTTTAACCTTTGCCCTTGTTTTGTTTTTTCCCATTTGCCCATCTACTTCCCAGGAAGCCTCCTCATTAGACCCTAATTTGTATTTGCACTTGAGCCCTGGGGAACTGTCTTAATGATCAGATCACTGCAGGCTGGCCCCTCCTCCAGGAGCGCACACCATAGAGAGTGGGTTGTCATTCTGCAGAGCTTGCAAGGGCATTTGAGGGAAATTCCTCTGAGTGTTTTCCTGGCCTCGTTCCACTCTCAAAGGCAAACACCGAAAGTGAACCAGCCGAAGGTTCCAGAGTTGCTCATGCCCTTGAAGGCCCATCCCAGAGCTAAAGAATGCTGTGATGGGGCCTGCTAGCACCTCCCCAGCCTGTGTCCAGTTGCAGAGTAGGGAGCCAAGCGACCAACAGTGCCGGCTTCAACCAGAGCCAGCGCTTCCCAACCCCAGACTTTAGCCAACAGGATCTGTTTGGTGAGACCCTTCACCTAAAGCAAACGCCTTAGGAACTTTCAGAGCGAGCTATGGGGTACGAGGCTTATAGCAATGGCAGACTTTAATAAGACATGACTTCCCCAGTTAGGGTTGCCGAACCAAATAAAAACACAGCCTACTCAGTTAAATTTGAATTTAAGATAAATAAGAAATATATTTCTTAGTAGACATATACGCAAAAAAGTCTGCATTATTTATATGAAATCCAGATTTGACTAGGTGTTCATTACTTCCTATGGTGACAATACTTCTTGGGAATGGGAACAACCCCCTTCAAAAGCATGCCCTCTGGGACTAGAGACATGATTGGTGCTTGCTTACGCTATCCTTGGCACCCTACGTTTGATCCCAGCCCTATAGGGATGTGTGTGTGTTTGTGTGTGTGTGTGTGTGTGTGTGTGTGTGTGTGTGTGTGTGCGTGTGTGTGCACCCCTTCTGCATCCCTCTGTTTTCTGAACACCATTAGGCAGTTGTGGGAGGATCTTCCCATCAGTTGTCAATTACCTGTTAGAGAAAAACAGAGTCTCTCATGACCTTCATTTTACTTTTAGTACAATGTTTTCTCAACATTTCATTACTAAATTGCAAATTTTTAATATTGTTGGAAAGTTAATCCCTTCTAATAGTAGTTGTGGGTACTAGAGACCATGGTCTCTGCTGTACGCTTGCCAGACAGTCTTACTGGTTTCCTGGGCTGCCCCTATTCTGTCCCTTGACCTTTATTTATTGAGGTTAGTAAGTAACCTCTAGGGAAACCCCATCCAGAGAAACCTTGCCTTCCCTGGTTTCCTCACACTGCCCACCTGTGCTGCTTTGTCCTCAGAGGCAGCCCTGGTCTCAACCTTGGCTCCTATGGCCTGGATTCTCCTTATAACCTGCATATCAGTCAAGACACCACAGGCTTGACAGTATAATGCTGGGCTGTTTTAACCCCTTTCACAGCCTCCTGGCTGTTCTCCACCCATGATCAGGGCAGGAGGTGGGGAAAGGAGGCTGCATTTTGTTCACCGTGAAGAGATACACGTTGACTGCTGGGCCCTGGCTAACCCACATGCAGGGTTATTATTTAATGTGATTAGATCAGAAGAGCTGGGACTGATGGGAACTGAGGCCTTTCTCCTTCATCCCCAGTGCCCCTGTATCATTTCCTTCTGCTTTCCCAGTTCTCCCCTTCCCAGCATCACCCACTGACTATAAGAAAACCAGGGAGAGCTACCATCAACTGTTGTTTCCCTGGCAACTCCACTCACCCTGCTGTACAACAGACCCTGTCAGTTGTCCGTCTTTCCATTTTCACGGACCCAAGACTAGAAGGAATACCCGCATCATCCGCGGCTCATCCTTCCCAAAGAGAACCTGCACTTGGTACCCTAAGCAATAGCAGTTTCAGCAGACCCAGACCCCCTGTCAGCCGGGGCATTTCCAGTTCTAGGAGGCTCTCAGATTGTCAAGTGAAGACAAATTCAATGACATACATCTCCTGACTGGCTTCTTATGCCAGAGGCCCTCTGGCTTTTTAAAACTTGTACTTCTGGATTCCAGAGTGTACTCCCTCAGATGACTTGAAGAAAGAGAGTCACTTGTGGCAAATAAAGAGCAGCCTCTTGACAGTCAGATGTCACTGTGACCTGTGAACAGTCTACAAGACTGCTAAGAATAGTCGGGTACCAAAGTCAAGCTTGACGGTGGAAGAAAGTACAATTACCCTGTTCCTGCAAATGACCCTGAAGACACACCGGCTTACCCGGCATGTGATGGTCAAACCCTACCCCCGTTCTTTGGTAGATGACTTTTTACTGGAATGTGGCCTTGCTGGTTTGTTTCCATGGTGTCCCTGGCTGCTGTGTGCGGCAGGGCAGCGTGAAGCAGTTACAACAGAGACCACATGCCTTCAAGAACTCAAAGATTGGCCCCGTTACCACAAAAATGTGCCAGCCCCGACTCTGGCCGCGTGTAATGATGCCTTGGAAAGTGACATGTGAACATTTTGGTTTCAGTTCTATTGCTTATAGTTTTATATGCAAGCCAATAGAGCGTGTAAATGCTCTCAAGGGCATGCTGATAGCATGGGGAGAGCTTTGTCCACATTCATTGAACAGGAGGACCCGAAACAAAACACAGACTCAACCTCTGCCCCTCCCGACTCCCTGCAAACTCCCACCCTGGTGCATCCATGTGCTCACGCACTGCTTCCCATGCCTCCTCCAGCCTTGCCTGCCCTGGGGGCTGGAGAGTTCCATCTCTGGAAGGCTGCCCCACCAGCGATGGAGAACATCTGGGGGGAGGGCTGCAAGCTGGCTCTGCTGGACTCTGGGTTCACTGGGCTTTGCCAACTTCCCAGAGCAACTGTTGGGAAGATTCTGCAGAGCCCTGAGGTCCCTTCCTACCCCAAACACTCCCTCCCTGGAAGCTCTCCCCCCACTCCCAGGCCCAGCTCTTGTAACTCCCAGGTAAAGTTTCTCTGGGGCACAAGGTGACTTTGGAGAATTGTGGCTTCTTAGAGCATGGCCTTTTCCTGACTCTTCCTCAGCTCTCTCCTGTGGCCTTTAAGGCTTTCCCACCTCCTGTTTTGCCATCTGTCTACCCTGTGCAGGCTCTTCCCAGGAGAGAGGGCTAGGTGGCTTGCAAGGAAAGGGAAGAAGAACGATGAACTATCTGCGGCTTTCGTGGTTGCAAACAATGTTAAATAAACTCCCCTCTCCACACAGCACGCCGTTCCGGAAGGCAAAGGCCTTGTATGCCTGCAAAGCTGAACACGACTCTGAGCTCTCGTTCACAGCAGGCACCATCTTCGATAACGGTGAGTTTCCCATCATCTCACAAGAATGGAGGGTGAATGAAATTCCTACGTGGGCCAAAGGGATCTTTCCCCCAAATCAGACTTCTGGAGGCCTTACCTTGGGTAGCCCACATTGACATCTAGTCACTGAGTTGTTTGGAGCGATCTCTGAGTGAGACTGTACCTGGCCATGGTGTTTCACATTTGTGAGCTAGACAATCAGTGACAAGGGAGTGGATACAGGATCGTGGCAATTGGTCACAGGTATCGAACGAGCTTAAGGTCACCTGTTATGTCATGCTTTCTCCTTGGGATGTCCACCTGCATTGTACAGGCAAGGCCCACTCACCAGACAGCCAGGCAGGCAGTGAACCTCTCTTCCCGTTCCTCCTCCCTTGAACTTTGGAGCACAGAACAGATTCTCTCATGTGACATCACACCCCAGCAACGGCCTGCCATGGCATCCTGGTGCAAACACGTATTATGGTGCTCCATGAAATCGGGGACCTGCTTGGTGTACTATTATCCCATTTCTTTTCTGTCTTCCAGCCTAGAAACGTATTTCATAGTGAAAAATGAAGCTTGGTTTGGCATAATTCTTTGCCTGAGAGGAAAATCTGGCCCCCTGTGCAAATACCAAGTTTCTGCGATGGCAGCTTTCCATGGTGAAGTTCTCCTTCAGGGTTAAAGGCAGTTAGTTCTGTTTGCTTCAGAGGAAGCCAGAGAGGCAGCAGCCTTTTTCCACAACCCAGGCGTTTGTTCTGGTAAGCACTAGCCTCAGATACAGTGAGGGCAAAGGTCACACCAGTCTGGCCGGGCACCCCTGCCTGGCCCTTAACCACTTCTCTCCCCATGTGACCGAGAAGCAGCAGAAGCAGCTGCCCTCAGAGCATAGGAGAGCCTGAACCCTAGAGCCAGGCCACAGTACGTGTCCCAGTCTGACTACTTGCTCTGATGTGACCTCAAGTGGTGACATCACTTCTCTGTGCCCTGCTTCTCTTCTCTGTCCCAGCAGAATGCACACCTACCTTGCATGGTATGGTAAAAAGGACGTCAAGCTGATATATAGTGTAGGCATAAAGTAGTACTGAAGGAATGGAATAGGAAATATGCAGTGTGCTGTCCTTATTGTCACGACTCTGTGTCCATCTTAGAAAAAGACCGTGGTGCTGCGATCTGGTAACAAGAATGGCTTTTCTTTTTGGGCTAGCATGGCCCAGCCCGACTGACTGTCAGCCAGCTGTAGGCACTGTAGTCCCATCCAGAGAGCCTGGCACCAGGTGTACCCTGCATACTGCCCACCTATTCAGTCAGGCATGAGTAGACCCGGTGGGAAACACAGCAGCCAATGCAGGGAGAGTCCCAGCCTGGTTCTCCTGGGCCAGCAACAACTGGGGCAAGTTCAAAACTACAGGTGTCCCGATGAGCCTGTGGTCCCTCCCCCTGCTTCCCTGAGTCCAGAGCACCATGCTGACTCTTTGAGCACATGAAACAGCTAGTGCAGCCACATCTCCTGTCATCAGCCAGTGCTTGCGAGCCTAGCAGACCAGCAGGCACAGTGGGGCTGCGGAAGACTGTCCCAAACCCTGCCATGGTGAGTGTGCCCGCACAGAACAGCTGTACTAACATGGCACAGTTTCCCCTGACGGACAAATCAGAATGGGTGTCACCACTGGGGCGGTTCTGCTCCTGCCATGGGTCAGTGATACATACAGTTACGCAATTCTCCCCACTGTCTGATTCCAGGATATCACCCCCCCCACACACACACACACATACGATGAACCCATGCCCTTTAGCAATCGTGATGCTTTATGCCTGAACTTTGGATATTTCATGCAAATAGAAATTACATAATATGTGGTCTCTGTATTTTCTTTTATTTTTAAATGATGTTTTTCGAAGTTAACCCATGCTGTACCACATATCTACAATTTATTCCCTTTTATGGCCAAGTAGTATTTCATCGTGTGGCTGTACCAAAATTTACTTCAACATCTACCAGTTAATTGACGGGATAGCTTATTGCCACTTTTCCCCTGTTAAGAATGGTATCCTGTTGACGTTCATGTTTGAGTGGTTTTTTTAAAAATAAGTTCTTTTGGGATTTCTGGGTCACATGGTGACTCTAGATTTGCTGTTTGAGGAAATGCCAGATTATTTTCACAAGGAGCTTGCCCCGCTCCGCATCCCCTCCTCGTTCATTTTGAGTCTCATTTCTGACATAGCCTAAGCAGTGAACAACAAGAAGTCAGGCAGACACAGCCCACGAGCCTGACCTGCCAGCGCCTCCCCTTCCCAGTGGGGTGCTCTGCCCAGCAGGTGCTGTGACTGCTCCCACCCACCACCAGGTAAACCTTCATAACTCCTTAAAGACAGACACATGTAGCAAGAAAGACGTTTGGTTCCCTTCCCACGCACCCCCGTGATCTCCAGGGTTCACCAGAGTTCTCCGGTGGTGACATCACGTGCTTGCATGTGACTGTGGGCACACTCGTGCTGTGACACACATGTGGAGTCAGAGAACATTTTTTTTCTTTTTTTCTAACTTTCCTCTTATTATTCTTTGTGTTTTTCACATCATGCATCTGGATCCCATTCATTTCCCTGTCCCTTCATATCTGACCTCTGCTCTTGCAACACCTCCCCATCAATCAGAATAAAATAAAATTTAAGAGAAATAAGGAAAATAGGGAAAAACATTCTCATCATGGAAGCTGTAGTGTTGCACAGTGAGTCACGCAGTAACCCCTTTGTCATCATCAGTCTCATCATGGAAGCTGTAGTGTGGCACAGTGAGTCACGCAGTAACCCCTTTGTCCGTACATCTTTACTTGCAGTGTCTGTCAAAGAGTCACTGGTCTGGTTCAAGGCCTCTGGCTTCTGCTACACTATCATATCAATACTAAAGCCTCACTAGGACTCCTCTTGGATATCCTGTTGTTGCCCTGTGTATAGAGATCCTGCAGCGTTGGGTTTGCAGGACTGGCCCCTTAACATGCTGCTGCAGATCACAGATGGGGTGGATGTTGGGGTGTGCCAACTCATAACCCTGGTTCTGGGCCTGGGTAGTTACAGGGTTGGCCAGCCGCCAGTTCTCCCTTGTCCTCATACCAGGGCGAGCTCTCCAGCACTGCCCTGGCAGGTTCACTCCTTTCAGCCATCAGCAAAGGGCTAGGCCAGTTCTTCTGCTTTCAGACCCTCAGGGTCGACTCTCCCACACCTCTACCTTTAGAGCCAGCTCCACTATGCTGCCCAGGTGAGGTGCAGAGCCTGCTCTCCCAGGCACTGCAGCTGGTGAGGGGCAGCGGCAGCTCTCCCACTCTTATGACCTCAGGACCAGCTCCCCCACCTACCTCAGGCATAGAGTGGGGAGGGCGTCTCTCCCCTGCCCATGCCATACGGCAGATAAGGGTTGGGGCCAGATCGCTCATGCTCATGTTCTTGGGCCAGTCCCCTCGCCCTCCCCCACCCCATCAACAGAGTCAGCTCTGCTGCACTTCCCAGAAGAGGTTGCAGGACTGCTTACCCAAGTGTTGCAACTGGTAAAGGGGAGGGCTGGATAACTGGAGGTGGTAGGGGAGAGGGGGAAGGCATCTTTCTCCTCAACTCCACTACTTCTCCACAGACAAGGGAGGTGGGACCAGCTCTGCGCCTCTCATGCCTTCAGGGTTGGCTCACCTGTGCCCTTGGAGAACGTTATTTCTGGAGGCAGTTCCTTCCACCGTCTAGTGAGGCAGGGTCTCTCTTGTTTCTCCTGTGTGCTGCAGACTCCAATCTAGCTTCCAGCTGATTCTCCTTCTGCCTGCCATCTTACCATAGGAATTCTGGGATTTCAGAAGCACACCACCACCCTGGCTTTTAGCTTAGTAGGTTCAGGAGTCATCAGCTTCCGCAGCAAGTGCTTTTATCCTTGGTGCTGGATTCCTGGCCCCCGACAGAAATGCTAACCTACTTTCTAGACTGTTTTGCCTGGTAATATTTCACCGGATCCTATTCTAGAGGAAAAATCTGCTTTTCCTCTGTCGGAGAAATAAAGCATTACCAAAGACGATAGTTAGGATGTTAGGTGGAGAAGTGGCCTTTTCCGACTGCTGCCTCCTGTGTTGACCCGGGAGAGGTAAGGTTAAGCCCGTGTAGCCTGGACACTGTCTGCGGCGGTCAGGTTGAAGCTTCCTGCGGACAGTTTTCGAACATGTAAGCTCTTGTTATAAGTGTGCTGTATTTTGTGTGCGGAATAAGGAAGAGAAGGGAAGGGTGTGTGGGGTGAAAGTCTGCTGTTCTATAACCCTTGATCTCTAAGCCTTGGGATTCCAGGGGCCCAAGCTAGGACTCTGGGGTAGCCGCTTAGTCAGCTCCTGGCCTCCATGTAGCAGAGGGTTGATGTGCAATACTGGGAAATATTTCCAGTGTCAGCTCTTGCCAATCTACCAGGAAACTGTCCACCCTGCTAGGAGCACCTCAGACAGTAACTGGAAAGAGAAGTAATTTGTGTTCTCAGGAACATTAGTCACCCGGAAGCAGTGTGATTTGTGATACCTAGAAAATCCGTATGGCAGTTGTAAAAATTGGGTTCTTGGGATACTCTTTTCATGTTTTGAGATAAGGGTCTGGGAGACAGGTTTGTAGGTGACATGCTTGCTATGTGGGCATGAGTACCTGAGTCCCATGCCTAGTACCCTTGTCAAAAGCCAGGCGTGGTAGTGTGCCTCTGATCGCAGTGCTGGGCAGATGAAGACAGGAGGGTTCCTAGAGACTCTGCCTCAAGAAGTGAGCTGGAGAACTGAGGAGGACACCAGTACTGGTCTCTGGCTTCTGCACACACAGATGCATACGTGTGCACATACATCCATGCACACGTGTGTCTGCGTGAGCGAGCACACACACATATCTGAGATGAGCTAGATCCTTCATTGTGGTGTACAACGAAGCACCATTGCCAAACCAAGCTGTCAACCACACACGCACATTTGAAATGAGCTAGATCCTTCATTGTGGTGTACAACAAAGCACCATTGCCAAACCAAGCTGTCCCAGGTCCCTTTCAGGTAGACAGCATCCTCACCAGAGAGACCACGAGCTGTCCAGGTGTGGGTGACCCGAGCGCTTAGCAGGCTGTCTCAGCCTCCTCTCTGCTTCTCTGCCACACCAGCATCCCGCTGATTTTACCATCTCACCTGCATGTTCCCACCAGCTGCCTAGCAAGCCCTGCCATTGCCACTCTTGCCTCTCAGCCTAGCTCTGCATACAAGCTAGAGTGAACTCCCAAATCCTATCATGTTGTTCCCCTGTTTGGAGCACTGCCGTGGTCTCCTGCTGCTCTGTGAGGCACCTCTGAGGCCCTCTGCAGCCCAGCCCTGCCTCCTGACCTTAGCACCACAGCTTAGGAGGGCATATCCATAAACTGCTGACTGTCCAACTTGCCTCTTTTTGTAATTAAAGTTTTATTGGAGCACAGTCACCATGGATTTTTGTTAGTATGTTTTCTATAACACTACAAGGAATTGCCATACTCTATGGCGTGTTATAGGGAGTTTACAGACCACTGTTCTGGGATCACATGTAACTTTTCCGTGTCTTAGGGCCTTGTGTCTGCCCTAAGCACTGCCGGCTGACACTGTGAGAGCCTTTAGCTTGTAACTTTCAGAGTGCCTCCCCTCCTCCAAATCCCCATCTCTTCTCCCCTTATTCTCTCTCTGATTCTCTCTCTGTCTCTCTCTCTGTCTCTCTCTCTGTCTCT
>NC_022020.1:27781753-27783851 GCF_000317375.1 Microtus ochrogaster
TCTCTCTCTCTCTCTCTCTCTCTCTCTCTCTCTCTCTCTCTCTCTCTCTCTCCTCCCTTTCACTAGTTTATTGATAAATAATTCTCACTTCCCAAAAGGGCAAGAACCTAGCACAGTCTGTGGCCTCTGATAGGACCTCAGAAGCCATTTGAGTAATGAGTAAATGTAGCAGGAACAGTAAAAACCCAGAGACAGATTTTGGGGTTCAGCCTGAAGATCAGAGAAGCAAAGCAGCCAAGCCACTAGAGAGCTCTTCAGACTGAAAGAGAGTGAGTTCCTGTTTCCTCCTGTTTTATATTCCTCTCTAGTGCTGGGATTAAAGGTGTGTACCACCACTTGCCTGGCCTCTATGGCTAACTAGTATGGCTGCTGGGATTAAAGGTGTGTGCCACCACTGCCTGCCCTTTATGGCTGACTAATGTGGCTGTAATGTGGTTTGTAACTTCCTCCCATGGAGGCTTCTTCCTCTGGGGGTAGCCAGCCTTTAGAGACCGTATCCCATGTTTGCCCATTGTCCATAGTGAATTAGCAGCAGAGAAGACAGCATGCGCCAAGCGTGCCAGGGAGCTGTGGTGTACCTAAGGCTGTAGCAGAGAGCAGTTGGCCTGTGCCACTAGCAGCTTCTGTGTTCACTGCTCTAGGCTGCCACCCAGGCAGCTCCTTGCAGTGCGTGGCGTGTACGTAGCACACTGACGGGTGCAGTTCAGCCTGCCAACCACTAACTGAGCACGTCACCCACCAGCCAGCATACTGAGGCAGGCATAAGCAGAATTCAGACTGTGGTCAGATGTCCCCGGCCTCTAGGATAGCTCTAGTCTGAATTCTGCGAAAATTACATAGCTGCTTAACCTTTTGGACCCTGAGTTTTTCACCTGTAGATGAGGATAGCAGCAGAGCCGGCTCTGTGTTCACACGGAAGCTAAAACAGGTGGAACGCCTGTTAGTGATGTTTCTGCTGTTGCTGTGCTCAGCCTGCTCACACCATCAAGAAGCACGTTCTCCTACTGAACCAAAGCAGGATATGTAGGGCAAGACTTTGGTCTCTGGGTTCAAATTCTGGTTTTACTCTCACAACTAAGTGCAAATTAACTTGTCTGAAATTCTGAGCATGTGACCCCCGTGATACTCAGCCTTTCCAGGAGTCGGGCTATGTCGTAATGGGTGATGCAGAGGGGAGGGACTGAAGGTTGTTGAGCCAGATCATTGATAACAAAGCTGAGCTAGGACTCATGAACACTATGTGGGATATGCTGTGAATTTTCCAGAAATCAGGAAGTGGGAGAAGGCGGCAGAAGCAAGTCCATCATACTATTTATAAAGGAATTGGGATTTCATCTGAGCCCTGTATGAGACCAGGGAACAGATTCCAGCAGGAAGGAGTGGGGCATCCAGGCTCCCACCTCCACCAGCCAATCAAAACTCAGATTTTCATTCTTTAACTATCACCTTTCCTACAAAGGTGTTTTGACACAGGAAAGTCATAGCTCTTCACGTCTACAAACCTGTACAAATGCAGGTGCCTAGGGTCCAGGGATCTGCACATTCCGTGAGCATACAGGTGGGGCTGGTACATTGTCTAGCACTAGGCTTTAAGCAGCCATGGCTCAGAGATTCCAGCAAGTCAACAGGCTCTTCAGGGGGTTGCTTCGTTCCCTGAACCCATGCAACACATCTCTAGGTCTTCCTGGCTCCCTCTCATTCTCCCAGCCGTCTGTCTGCAAATTCCACTCAGGTTTGTAGATAACCTCCTCAGCACCCATGCTATCTGAATGACTGTGGGAGGAAGCAGACACACAACCACTAAGCAGCTGTGCTGGAAAGAGGCTCTTTTGGTTGTCTGCATTTTGTTCAGATGGCATTTTTCTTATTAACTCATTTATTTGGGGGAACAGGTTTGATTTGTTCATTTTTGGTCTGGAACATCTAAGGTTTCCTGAAGCTTTGGTGGGTACAGATATACCAAAGCCAGATATCAGACTGGCTGGTGGAAGGGCCCTGGAGTCCTCCTGTCTCCACCCCCCACTACTGGGAGAGCAGGTGTACACCACCACAGCTGGGAGAGCAGGTGTACACCGCCACAGCTGGGAGAGCAGGTGTA
>NC_022020.1:27783951-27797437 GCF_000317375.1 Microtus ochrogaster
ACCGCCACAGCTGGGAGAGCAGGTGTACACCGCCACAGCTGGGAGAGCAGGTGTACACTGCCACAGCTGGCTTTTTCACATGGTTTCCGAGCAGCTGAACCCAGGCCTCAGACATAGGGACCTTTACCTGCATGTGTTGTCATTCCCCTGGCTTGGCCCTCTTTTACTGCGAGGGAGTTCCTTACTTTCTAAGCTGCCCTGGGAGCTAATGATGCGCTCACAGTGGCTTCCTTAACCCATACCAGAAACCACAGAGAAGATTCTGCTACCATCGTAGAGGAGCAGACCTGGAAATGGTCATGATAGCCTCAGCTGGCGGCCAGGCAGAGGGAAGCCTATCTGCTCCCTAGGAAGACCTTTGGTACCTGGAGAGGTCAGGCCACCCGAGTGCTGCAGACTCTTCCCTGTGGGGATGGTGCGGGTCTGACATCTGCTTAGGTTTCATGCTTCAGGCCTCGTGGCCGGGAGTTATGCAAGGTTTCGGAGGCCGGCTGCCCGTGTCCTCATTTGAGGAATGTCTCTGCACACATCAGTCCTTTTAGAAGTCTCACAGTCTCCTCCTCGTTGGCTTCCATTGGGTTCTGTTCTTCTTTCCCTACAAACCGAAACTAGAATTATACAGTAGAGTTGGGGCGGAAGTGCGTTTCTAAAACAAGCTCAGGAAGTCACTTAATTAGCCCAGGAAAGGAACGGGGAAAATCCATTCTTTCCGAACAATCTTGGATAATTGGGGTTTTCCTAATCCGTGTAGAGTGAGTACCCTGTCCCACCCCAGAGTGAACTGTGCTTGTACGGTCGGTTCACAAGTAGGAACACTCCTCCTCCCTGTGCACACACGTCTCTGAGGCTCACAAATCCATCTCTCTTCCTTGCTCTATGTGTGCTTTACAGACTCAGCCAGATTGCTCCATAGAGAGGGACTGTGACAGAACGGAAGTGGGTCTACAGTCTGTGGATGCTGAAAAAAAAATCAGAAACTTCGAAAGTTGCCTTAGAGGAAGCAGACAGCTTTCTGGCTTGTTTATAGGAAAAGGAAAAGTTCTGGGGTATAGGAAAGCAAGGGAGGGTGTGGGTGGAGCAGAAGGGAAGCAGGCAGCCTGCAGAGTGAAGTCAGGATCTGCAAGGAAATGAGCAGCACTGTAAGGATTTAAAGGTACAGAGCAGATGGGTCAAGCTGGGCATCATGGCTCCTGCTGCTAAGCCCAGACCTGGGAGTTCAAAGCTAAACTACAGATTGAGACCCTCTTTTAAAAAGATAAAAATAATAATGAACAAATATGCAAAATAGATAACCCATAAAGACTCATTCCTAGCAGTCCTCCAGGGGCGTGCCATCGGTACATAGCTGATAGTGGGTAGGATGGGTTGATGAGTGTAGGCCTGTGTGTGTGCAAGGGTGGATGAGTGTAGGCCTGTGCGTGTGCAAGGGTGGATGTACGGGTGGGTGTGTGGGTGGGTGGGGCATCCCACTGTTGACCTCTAACCTAAAAGAAACAGGAACTTCAGAAAATTCATAAAGCCCCTGAAACTTGAATGCCTGAATGTTTCCCTTTTTGTTGTGGAAAGAGTTCAGAACAACCTTATCAGAAGGGTTTCATCCCACAAAAGGTTAACGACCTCTGTTTCAAATCAGTCCTGGAATTACATAACAAGCAATTGTAGTCTTTTTTTTTTTTTTTTTTTTCGAGACAGGGTTTCTCTGTAGCTTTGGAGCCTGTCCTGGAACTAGTTCTGTAGACCAGGCTGGTCTCGAACTCACAGAGATCCGCCTGCCTCTGCCTCCCGAGTGCTGGGATTAAAGGCGTGCGCCACCACCGCCCGGCTGCAATTGTAGTCTTTCCCCCAACTCACCTCCCACATCCTCCAATGCACAGCACATCCAGCCTGCCCATGGCCTCATCTCCTCTCGCCCTCTCTCCCCTTCCTGCACAGTTCATCCGTCTCAGGAGCCTGGCTGGTTGGAGGGGACTCTGAGTGGAAAGACTGGCCTCATCCCAGAGAACTACGTGGAGTTCCTCTAACCTCCGGCCCCGGCAGAGCTGCTGAGCTTTACGTGGTCTCCATGACAACTACTGATTCTGGTGTTGTGGACCACTCTTCATTGCCACTGAGAAAGCAGGGAGCCTGACTGTTGCTTCTTGCCTACATGAATGCATCCGGGAACTTGTGTCACGTCTCTCCATGATCATCTCAGCTGACAGCACCACAGTGATGCTGCGAGAACTGAAACCCAGCGAGCAGAGGAGGCCACTTGATTTTGGTAACCTAGAGGAAGGCTTGCAAAGCCGTTTTCTCCTGCGTGCCCTAAATAGCGAGCCCTGATTTCATTTCAACCGTCATCCAAACCCCCAGCCTCCTGGAAAGAGGAAACGAGGAGAACAGTCCTACAGAAAGTGCAGTGTTGCTGAATTGGACAAGGCAGGGCACCACGCTGCAGGCTGCCTCTACTGCTGTTTACAGCGGACGCTCTTTCTCTCTCCTTCCTGCTCCCAGAGACACAGTGCTGCAGGCAGCTGGGCCTGTCGGCAAGCACACAGGATGCAGGGGTCGCCGCACTGTTTATGTAAGGTCCAATCTCTCACCATCTCTTGAGCAGCTGTTGGCCCATGGTCAGCAGATTTCAGTCCAGTCCTCTTATGCAAAGAAGCACATGCCCCTCACGTTCTCTGCCACTGAAGGCTTCCATCACTGCCATCACCTAGTAACCATAGCAACCCAACCTACTCTAAAACTAAGCCAAAAATAATACTCCTCTTTGTATGACACCGCCTTCTACCAGCTCTGGTGGTTTTCTTGAATGGTCTCCCAACAATCTGAAGCAGAGGATTAGACCATTAGGGTGGTCTATCCGTGGCAGACAGGATAGCAGCTAGGGACTGTTCCTTTTCTGGTGAATGTCTGCATCACCAGGATAGGTTTGGAGCAAACTCTAGGAACCTGTTGAGATTAAATCCCATACATGGTCAATACTTCTGTTCTTCATGCAACGAGTTCTTGCTTCAGAGGGTAAGATGCTGCCTCCCTCCGGGCTAGCGTTTGATGGGTCCCTTCCAGTCCTCTCTCCCTGCTGCCTGTCTTTGCTCTTGCCAGTGACTCCCAACTGCTCCCTAGAATGCTTTTGCTATGGAGGTCCTGTGGAGTTTAGAGATGACTCTTGGGCCAAACCTGTAGCCTGCATTTTTAAAGGACCTCTGTATACACTGCCACCCAGGAAAAGAAGGAATCATGAACTAGGGTGCCCAGGCATGAGCCTAGTATAGACCATTAAGAACCTGGAAGACACCAGATGTTGAGGCCTCCAGGCTAGGGTGGGTGCCTTCTAGGAGGGGATTCCTGAATAAAAGGCGCTGGGTTTTAACTGCTGTGCCTGGGAGACCACCTGGACGTTGCGATGTCACATGACCTCCAAAGAACAGAATCATGGTATCTGCACACATGAATGACCTTAGTAGACAGACTCTGGACAATCTGTCACACCTTCCAGGAGCCCCTTGGATGGCAGGGTTGCTCCAGAGTGTCTCTGGCTCTGGAATTCCCTAGGGTTCTTTAATGAAGAAATGAAAAACTTGAATTGTGTTGAATTACTGTATCTTTTGCTTTTTTTTAAAGATAAACTTGTAAATAGAATGATTTGAAATATTATATGGTAAAGTTTTATATTTGATATTTTAAGCTAGTTGCTCCAGTAGTTAGCGATTTTGATTGCCGAGCAGGTGTGTTGAAGGGTGGGGGAGGCAAGGCTGATGAGTCAAGGTCATGGCCCCTCTCTGACCCAGAGAGAGAATGTTTCTTATGGTTCCTGTCGGTTAACCTGGAAACCTGAAAAGCTAATTGTATTCAGTTTTCTTTATCTCCATGTGATTTGGGGCTTTAGAGTTCAAAAAGCATTTTCAGGTAATAAACTCCCAACTAACAGTAAAGTGGCACTCAGGATTTAAATAGGTGGGGCAAGGGGAGACACGTTTGTTTTTGTTTGTTCTTCTCAGGTGTATTTCTTGGTATCCCAGGATGTCCAGACAAAAGGAGAGGAGACAATTGCTCCTTTTCTTCCTCACCTCGTAAGGTTTTATAGATACAGCCTAGCTAGTATGTAAAAGTGTCTATCAGTTCTAAGAACAAAAGAAAGTCAGCTGCTATGACTCTTGAGTCCTCTCTTTCTGTAGATGTGTTTCTGTGCTCCCGTTTCACCTCCAGGTTCCCCACAGCTCCAAAGTCAAAGAACTTGCCAAGAGGGAGCTAGACCACGCCATTACAGTTTTCAGTGGCTGCAATGTTAGTAGGAGTTCACTGTGACTTGGCATTGAGTTTGCCGGCTAAAAGACTGTCATGTTGTCACCGGGGAACTCATAGGAGTAAGGTGACTCCACCCTTCAGTCAGGGACCCAGGCTGAAGCAGAGCAAGGCAAACACAAGTCTCAGAACTGCCACTGAAGCTGGGTGTAATGGCCCCTGCCTGTAGTCTTAGCACTTGGGAGGCAGAGGCAAGAGGATTGCTAAAGTCCTAAGCCAGCCAGGTGTGGGGGTGGGGAGCGGGGTTGAAATCTAAAGGAAGAAAGGAAATAGACTCTTCCCTGTGAGCTTGAGAAGAAGTTGGGAAATGGGGCCCGAAGGGCATGCACGCTCAAATAGCATTGCGCTTTCCAAATTGAAAGAGCCCAGCGTGATCCTTTTAATATATCTGATGATTTAAATAGTCACCAGCCTCATCATAAGCTAGGTGTTCTGTAGTCAGGGCCCAGCATGACTGCTTGGTTGCACACTCCTCTCCTGAGCTGGCCCCGGTGTGAAGCTCCTCTCGGAGGCTGACCTCCTTCCAGTTTCCCCCAGGCCATGTGTGGCCTATGACAGATGGCCACTCCATTTCCCTCTGTCCAGCTAGGCCTCCCTTCTCCCCATCAGCTGAAGAACTGGGGGAATGAATATGAGCCAAGTGAACTGGAAGATTAAAAATGAAATGTACCCTTTCTGCTCTCTGAACGCCCGTTAGCTCCCACAGATGAGGAAAACTGGGATAGGACGTGGGGAGTGAGTTACCAGAATGGGAGTCCATTGACCAAACTCCCAAACATTCCCCGGAGCTTTGCGTTCCTCTTGTAAGGCCCTGTGATCACTTGGTTCTGACCTGAATCTGGGGACCTCACTCCTCCTTGAGAGACAGAGTTCCATAACTGAACAGTGCCGTGCTATGAGAAGACAGCTACTGTTTCAAATCCCTATCCCCAAGCAAGGGAAATCTGGACTTGCTCAAGATTCTTCTCTCCCAGTTTTCAAAATCAGTGTATAAGAGTCAACTCCATTTAGTGGGCCCCTCAGTATTCTATCAGTATTGGAGGCAGTTTTCAGTATTTCTGAAGCCGATGGGGAAGTCTTGTGGGTACTTTTCTACAGAGACGCAAGGAGCAAGCTAACACGAGTACTTGCACATTGACCCGGGTGGGCCGGAAACCATGCTGGTCTCTTGGGAAGTGCAGGCACTTGCCCACAACTCCAGACATGAGTGTGCCACACCTGGAGCTCAGAGAGAAATCCTTGCCAAGTGCTTTTTCCTCCTGAAAACCGTAGAACCCATCCTACCAAAAGCTATTTCTCCATCATAGAGGTTCCAGAAGCATCCATTGTTGAGGCCTAGGGATACAACAGACTAAAGATGGTGTGACCATTTCTCTGTTCATGGCTGGCTGTTGGCACCTTTCACCCTCTGGCCTCTGCTTCTCCTACCTTCAGAGCCATGGAGCTCCTGGGTGCACCAGTGACACCCCAGCACCCCACATTTGCTCTATCACCCATCACTCCTAGGAGACAAGGGAACCAAGCATCTGTTTAGATACCCGACTTTCAAAGGAATGTTCTGAGTGTCTGTGCGGGAAGCTAGCTGCCACCTCTGGCAAACTTACCAGTGATCACTGACGTCGACAGCCCTGCCCCATAGAGCCCTTTCACCAGCCAGGTGCCCCTCACACCCCACAGTGGGAGCTATAAAATGTCTCTTGTGCTCACAGATTTCGGCAGCCATTTTTGGTTGCCTGTGAACCTAGCATCCAAATGACAGTGAGCCCTGTACATTCCTCCAGCACACCTGAGACAAGACTCCAGCAAGTAATAATTAGTGTTCTTCCTTTCGCCGCCCACGGTACTTATCTAACTTAAAGAGCTTCCTAAAGCAGACGAGAGATTCCCGATGTCACTCAGAGGCAGCCCTGTGTTCATGGGAAGAAAAGCATACATATAAAAATGCCAGGATCGGAAAGGAAAACATGAACCACACTGAGGAGCCCCAGATCTTTAAAGAGTGCTGTGATATTGCTCTTACTGGAGGTGGAAGGTTGGGGGGCTGAAGGGTGGAAATGGACCGTCACTGGAAGAATTCCACAACTAATAGTTTTCCACAAGTCTATAGGAGAAAACAAAATGAAAATACCCTTCATGGAATGTCTTAGAGAGCAACTGAGCATAGTCCTAACCCACGGAAGGTGAGTCAAGAACTGTTGTATCAAAATTAGTGGTCGGTGGGGAGCAGATTATGGGTCATTCAATGTCCAAGTGACCTGGAGTAGCTTCAGCCAGGCCGGGACACTCTGTGTCATACCCCACGCACAGTTCCCATAAGCTTCTGAGTAGCACCAACAAACAGCATTCCTGGGGGTCAAGATGCCAGGACCAGCGTTGGCGTCTGTGAAAACATACATCTGGTGATTCTAAAAGTTGTGTGTGCATGTGTCCGTGTGTGTGTCGTGTGCAGCACATAGCTACATGTGTAAAGCTGCAGCCTCACGTGTAGACAGACATTAGCTGGCACTTCCCGAAGCTTGTAGACAGCCTTGGAGGGAGGGTCTCAGCAGAAGGAGAGGCTGTTGATCTCCATGCACAAGATCAAAGATAGAGATGAAGTGCCATCTAAAGCCTGCGTTCACATAGTTGTCTGCAGCTGTGTTCCTTGGTGACTTCTTAAGTTGTGTTAAAAAAAAAACTCAGACCCATCAATTCCCAATAGCTAATGCTAAGCTAGTGTTCAAAAGCACTCTCAAAGACAGCTAGTCTGTATCTTGGGAACTAAACTGTTTGCATGTTTAATCCATCTTTTAGGCTACCTTTGAGTAGACTGTACAGTGCTGTGTGATATGATATCAATAAAGTACTTACAAGAGGCACTTTAATATTTTCCTTGGGAAAATCCTGACGCACTGTTGTAAATTTCAGTGTTGAATATTGACTGGTGCATAGAATCAAATTCTGTAATTAAAAAGTAGCTAGGATAGGACATTTTTCCTGTTATTAAGAAAAACAACAGTTTTGCCATGTTCAGGCTTTTTAAAAAATGTGTTTCTGTGCCATTGTGCGTATCTATAAAGAAAATACAATTTCTGTCAAGCACCTGTAGAACTTGGCTTTCTGTGTTTGGTTTGTGTACCTGGCGATCCCTATAAAGTGAGTGGAAGTATGACTTTTGAATTAAATGATTTTTCCATTTGATGGTGTGTTCGTTTCTTGAATTTCTAATCAGTTCGACTCAACACATCTCAATTTCTACTAATACGCATTTACACACGGATCAAAGGTCACAAGTCTGGGCCCTTTACAGCTACGAATGTCAACTACAGAGCTGTTTTTTTATGAGCTGGGAGTGGCTCTGTGTTCCGCTTACCAAGAGGTCAAACGCTGGAATACTTGAGTCGGCTACTCAAGCCTCTCTCTCAGTTGGCCTCACATTGTCACATCCCATAAAACAAGACAAAAAAACTAATGATTGTATCTCCTGGAGCCCCCCCCAAATGTCAATTTTTTTAAGCAGTTAACCTTCTCTAGAACTTGATAGAAAACACAAGCAAACTGCCTGAACCACTGAGTGTTCTCGCTTCTCTAGCCTTCCAAGGAAGTCCTGGGTTGTGAATTAGGACCCAGGTTTACAGTGAAATTCTAGTCCTAGCTCAGGTCCCAAGGACTCGTGGAGGTCTCTGAAGAAAGGGGACCTGGGGGCCCAGGGCGAGGCTTCTCACCAGATGCTTTGCCCCACATCAAGGAGGAGAGAGAGCTGGGGATGCACCTTTGGAGCCTGGATCTAAGGAGGAAACCCACTGGAATGTGTGGGTCACAGGTGAGCAATCTGTCATGTTCTTCTGACAAGCCTGGCCTTGGCTGAGCTCTGGGAACAGCACACATAGCCCACACCTGTTGTCCTCGCCAGGTTTACAGGGCTTCTAACACCACTCAGTCTTTAAAGTCCACACACGTGACATGTTTGATTGTGAGCTGAGGCTTTCTGAGTCTTTGGTGTACATATCCCCATCGCAGCAGGCTATTAAGGGAAGCCAGGTCAGGAGCTCAAACAGACGAAGAGGCAAGAGCATCGAGGAATGATGCTTACTAGCTTGCTTTCTTCAGCAAGCCATAGCTACTTCTACAGCTCAGGCCCAGCTGCCTAGGGATGGCACCACCCACAGTGGGCTAGGTTCTCCTGCATTTCCAAGCAGTTAAGACACTCCCTGAAGACATGCCCACAGGCCAGTCTGTTGAAGGCAGTGCCTCCATTGAACTTCCCTCTTCCTAAGCAACTCTCCTGTGTCAAGTTGACAACTAGCCCAAGCACACACGTGTCTGATACTATTGCCAAGAGAACGAAATGTATGTCTCTCCGTTCCTGTCCTGTCTGGTCTTGTCCTTTCCAATAGGCTTCCCAGTCACCCTGACTTTTGTGCCTTCCCAATGTGAAAGAGTTTTGGTTTGCTTTTAGTCGCTACCTGGAGCCGAACTTGAAAGGTGTCACGCCCAGTGGCTTGCTGATGTTGCGATCATGGTAGTTCTGGCAGTGTGGCTGTTTGGTTGTAAGAGCTCCATGGTTAGATATAGACTTGATTGACAGTTGAAACGAGGTGACTGTTTGTGGGTGTGAAGAAATATTTTCTCAGGCCCCAAAACAAGTGCTAACTCTTGAGAATTATGCCATGCCTTTCCTCTTTCCTCAGGCCCTTCTCGGACTCCACTCAGATGCCACACCTCTGCCGCTGCCTTTAATAGCACTGAGTTAAGCTGCAGCTGATTAATGGTGCTGAACTAGCCATGGTCGGCTGACTTTGGCCTGCTCAGCAGCCAAGAGATGCTCTACCAAGGCAGTAACCGCTGACGTGGGTGAGGCTCCTGGCCTGGG
This sequence comes from Microtus ochrogaster, assembly GCF_000317375.1. Classification (NCBI taxonomy): domain Eukaryota; kingdom Metazoa; phylum Chordata; class Mammalia; order Rodentia; family Cricetidae; genus Microtus; species Microtus ochrogaster. Next base: position 27,793,094 of record NC_022020.1, read on the forward strand.
AGAACTGTCCTAGGGGAAGGAATGCACATACCAAGGTACCAGAGTATAGCCCTGGGATGCTTAGCCAACATCAGACATTTGGGGACCAGAACCAGGCTGGTTTTCCATCAAGATGATCAAAACCATATCCAGAGCAGTTGGCTGTCACACTACATAGCTATCCAGTCTTTCATGTAATTGACCCCAGGATCCTGGCCACAGCCTCTGCCAGTGAGGCCCAGCTGGCTATAATATGCCTTCCTAGGCCCAGCCAGCCATCCAGTGAAGCTTTTAATTCATGGGATTCCTTCTGGAGACATCAACTCTCATCTTAGGATGTTCTGTGTCCACCACCACCACCAAATGTGTGTGCTGGCACTATAGCCTGATGTCTCATGCATTTATTAATTCAAAAATAGGTGAGTAACCCTTGACAAATGCCTCATTTGCTTATAGGCTCAGAGTAAAGCCTATAGGAGCAAGACTTTTCTGTCTTCCCCTCAGGCGTGTGACCTCCCCTGTCAACTAGTGTTCAGCACAGCAGGCCATTTGGATAACCCAGTGACCAAGAACCAAAAGCCCCTTTACTGTCATCTGAGTTGCTGGTGACTCATGCTAAGAGAGATGCCCCTTCAACAAAACTCAGAATCACCCAAACCATTAAAAGCACTCCTTCCTAAAGACCCATGAAGGAAATTCCACACGGTCCCAAGGGACCTGGTCTGGGATCTATCACTCTCACCAAGGGAATTCTTCGAATCTGACTGAAGTTTCCCATGGTGCAGCTGGAGTCCATTTCTGCCCTGGCTTTCCTATGGTGAAGAATGAACTGGTTTACCACCCTTTCGCAGAGCTCACTATTTTTATGTTCCCAGTAGTTTCCTCTCGACCAACACATGCCAGGAGCTGGCGACGCTGGGAAAGGAGCAGGCCTCTGACCTTAGGGAAGTCACGCAGGCTTCACAGAGAAGATGAGTCCCAGCTACGAGAGACAGAAGTAAGAACCGGAGAAAGCCTGGAAGAGGTAGCCTTCGAGTTGGACCTTGATAGCTGGGGAGCCTGAACCACTTCGGTACGTGGAAAAGTGTCCCAGTCCTGGCAAGTAGAAAGGCAGCAAGGACAGTATGACAGTGCTGGGTCAGGAATGGGGTAACCCCGGTGTATCTGGACCATGGGGAAACAGGGCTTTCTGGAGGATGCAAATGGCTCACCTCACCTGTTCCCACCTCTGCATTTGGGTTTCTGTTCTGTTCTCAGCTGACGATATTCCCTCTCGATTGATGGGCATACTCGGCACCTTGCTAGATCCCCTCACTAAATCCTCAAGACACGTGAAGCGCAATAATCATCCCCTCTAATAGGTGACAGAAATGGTAGTGGAGTCACACAAGCTAGGATGAGGTGTGCTAACAATACCAGCACAAGGTCTCTGGTTCTGCAGTCCTGTGGCCTTTGAAACCCTTTTCAGAAACCCCTCCGCACGTGACCATGTCTCGGTGTGTGCACCTTCATTATGTCACACAACAAGACCATTTCCATGTTTGGTAGAGGGCTATCCTTCCCTGTTTTTGCTTTGGCCCACCCCCATTTCTGTCTTCTTTGTCCCTGTCAGTGATGTCAACAGCCAAGAGCCTCTCAGGGACAGGGCCACTGGGGATGCTTGGCTTTGGCCCTGCAGTCAGGATGAGGAGCTGGGCGTGTCCGGGTGACAGCCTTCTTTGCTCTTGGAGCCGTCCATTCCCTCGTCTTGGGCTAATGGCTCCCCAGTTGTTTAGCTTTTTGCACATACTCTTGGTTTTCAGGTCGCGCCCCCCCTCCCAGATTCCAGCTGTGAGCTTTGGCAGGCCTGCCCCCTTTGAGCCTGCACTCCCGGAGCATCTGCGGAGGCCCAGCTACATTTGCCTCACTGGAAATATGACATGTGAAAAAATATTTTTTTTTTTTAAATTACCCTGAAAACTAGTTTTTCCCCACCTGGACCCAGCTGCTGAGGACAGAACTTCAGGCCAAGGAAACCCCATAGGCTTGCCTCTTCATGTGGGCTAATCAGAGAAGTGTTTCCAGTCTGGTCCCCTCATGCTCCAAAAGAGATCATTTTGTGGCATTTAAACTCCTTCCTGAGCCAAAAAGTTAGAACTAGTAGGCAGAGAAGAGAACCTACTGTAGAGGACAGCTGAGGGCCTGGGCATGGAGGATTCCTGCCCTGTACTGGGTTCCTCTCCTAGACTGAAAAGCTAGGCCCCAAGAGGCCTATCTCAGGAGTGGGGCCCGTCTCAGGTGTTCAAGAGGCCTCAAGAGGACAGAGCACTTGCTGGTTACAAAGCAGAGTTGCCCTTGCTAGGCTTCACACCGACTCTTCCCCGAATACTTATTTAATTCTCAAATCCACCCGGTGAAGTAGGTGACTACTGTTATTCCATTATGCCCGTGAAGGGAGTCAAATACCAGATTAGGCAACTTGTTCAGAGTCATAGAGTTAATAAGTAACCAAGCAGTGGTAACCCCAGCTCACCCCAGCACTTAGGCTCATAACATCGGCAACTGCCACACTGGGGAAGGCCCAGAGGCTCAGCTTCCCACACCACACCCCCACCAGGCCCTTCGTCCCCCCACCCTGAGAGAAGAGCTGTTGTTCTTATCTGCTGACAGCCAGCAGCCTTGCTACCGGCAAGAGTCCCTCACTTTTTGCTTCAAAGAGCCGCATGCCCCTTACCCTCTGGTTCCAAGGGTTTGTATGGCCTGGTGTCAACCCAGCATCCAGTGGTACCATGTGTTCTGCTGTGAGATCAAGTGTTTGATTGCTTCAGGAATGAACTCAGGTCTACAGTGCCACAGCTTTGACCTGGAACAAGGTACACAAAACCTAGCCCGAGACAGCATAAAACCTCGGAAGAAGCAAGTGCTGGAACGTACCCTCGGGTGACCCTCTGTATCCATTCTTCCTGTCCCATTGGTTATCTGAGGACTCAGCGTGAGGCCCCTTCCTTTAAGTAGACTTCTTCTTGAGCCTGAGGCGTGCTTCTGTTGGCAAAGCTGCCCCCGATAGCAAACAGAAACCTGTATCTGTTGTGATAGGAAGTGGACAAACACTGTCCTGGTTTGAGCAATCCTGAAGTTGGCTCACACAAAGAAAGGCCTTAATGCCTGTCTGCATGCAGCAAGCAAAGCGTATTTTTACAATTCTGACTGACGTTTGGTCTCTTTTCTGACCCAGGAGAAGCCATGATTGGATCTCCAAAGGACAGGGAAGAATTATGTCTGTCAGAGCCCTCTACAAGATCCTCCCAGCCCCGGCTCATCCACCCCGTCGCTGGCTGATTGGCCCTGTGGAGGTGCATCCGTGTTGAGCCTGCTTCACCCCAGAGTTTTCACAGAGGATATCCAGGGCAGCTCGAAGCAGGAATGGCTGTAAATCATGTCTAACCATGAGATGGAATTGGGTTCCGTAGAGCTTGCTTCTCAGGGAATGGAGCACACCCTGAGGCCGCACCCAGACCTGCTTAGCAGTCCCATGAACACAGGTCTGAGAAACTCCAGACACTCAGTTCAGACCTTAGCCTTTCCTTGGGTGGGGCAGCATAGCTGGGCCTCTAGAGGTACATGGGTGGGGGGGATCTACTTAGCCTCCCTGGGAGGCCCCGCTGTGGTGCTGTGTCTGTAACGTACTCTCAGTGTCGAGACTGCCAGATAAAAGCGAAAATTCCAGCCCTGACAGGAAGGCCCACGGGCTGGGAGGGTGTTCCTGGTCCACCCAGGAGCCTGCTTTACTTAACAGTGTCCTGTAACACTCACAAGGCCGTGTGTGTGTGTGTGTGTGTGTGTGTGTGTGTGTGTGAGATCAGGAAAACATCAACACTCAGTCCCATACCTGAAGCAGGGAGGAAGACAAAAGGGAGATGGCGGGAGGAAAGATGGATGGAAAGAGGAAAACTTGAGAAGCTCCCTGTGGGAGGGAAGGGGGTGAGAGGAGAATCCTGTCTCCCTAGCTTTGCACTTGGGATTCTTCCCGAACTGGCCCCAACCTTTTTTTTTTTTCCTTTGAGAGATTGCCCCGGGGTCACCGACTCCCTGTCACTCCACACGATACGGACCAGGGCTCATGTTTTCTATTCGCTTAGCTTGTCTCAGGCATCTGGGGCATCCGGGTCTCAGTGCCAGGGGCTGTCTTTCCCACTTATGTTCCTGAGGTTAAACTAGCCTCTGTGCCCTTCAAGTCTGTCACTCCAAGGGGATATCCGCTGCCATTGCCTCTTGGTTCCATCAACCAGTTTTTGATGGGAGCAAATGTTTTTCTTTGGGGAAGCTCCTCCTGTCCTTGGGTTTCATGGGTTGACATCTGTGTTGGTCAGGGTTCTCTAAAGTATC
>NC_022020.1:27798007-27807009 GCF_000317375.1 Microtus ochrogaster
AGTAAATAAACCTTTGTTATACTCCATTTCAGGCTATTGTGGAACTCTTTGTATGCCAACAGATATATATATATATATATATATCTCCAGCCATTGTTGGATTAGCTGGTCCACAGCCCATAAGTCATGCTAATAAATATCATATGGGCTGTGGACCAGCTAATCCAACAATGGCTGGCTATAAATGGGAAGTCTAAGAACCCAGTGGTTGCTCAGTTTATGAGACTGGATGTCGCAGCTGGTCTTCAGTAGATGCTGGAATGCCATGACTATGCTTGGTCAGCCAGGGTTAGGAGGCATCCGAGCTGCGCGAGTCCTGGCCATTGCTCCTTGGAGGACCATGCTAGCATCATGTTTCTCCCCTCAATTCCCTGACAGAGCTCATAGGGAGTGGATGTAAACAGACATCTGTGCTGAGAGTAGTCAAAATGCCAGTGTCCTGAAAGCACACAGGGTCTAGCCTAAAGAGAGGACACGGGCCAATCAGACTTTAGCTCCTGAGAATGGGGAAATGCCCTTGGAAATGAGGACAGCAGATAGGGAGCTCCTGGAATGGGACTGGTGATTCTGTCATGTAAGGTTTACATCTAAAGACACAAGACCCTGGGTGCCGAGCGGGAGGCCTTGCAATCAGAACCGTGGGAAGAGAGAAGTCCTGTCCTACTTTGCAATTCCCTAGAGGGACCGGTTGTGCTTCGAGCCTAGGATCTAGCATCCCAAGTGATTATTATGTTCTTAAAATTAACATGTTCATGTATTAGGTGAATTTGAGTGACTTTTGCTTCTTAAGACCAGAAGAGACCTTCCTAAAACCTGAATGGGTCTCAGCTGGCAGCAGAGAGCTTCTGGGTAGCTGAACGATTGGTCTGAGGTCATGTGGCAATACAGAATTGTGAAGCCTCTTGGGTTATCTAGGTTGAACACAGGACATTCAGGGTGGGGCCTCCACATGAGGGAGCAGAGAGTTTTCCAAGCAGCAGTGGGAAGGATGGACATGAACTGCATCCCTAATTCCTACAACCAACTCTTTTCCTTTAATTGTTAGCATTATAGATTGTTTTTCAACACGCATGCACACATGCACATGCAATAGTGTCAGACAAGCAGGGGCCATTGCTTCCTTCTCTCTCTGTGGCCTTAAGCTCTTACTTTGGGTGATGTCGGCAATGGCTTTGTAATAAGCAAGCGAGCATCTGAGAACACTGGAAAACCTCAAGTCCACTGCCACATGCGTGGTTCCAGGACCCTGTGGAGAAAAATATTTCTGGAGAAGAGGGACAAGAAACGCCATTCCACAGAAGCCTAGCTGGCTGGCCACGCTAACCACAGAGTCAGCTCTGCCCTCCCTGCTCAGACTCCAGACAAAGCCAACGAAACATATTCCTGGAACCCAGAGAGGCCTGTTCCTCTGGGTTCTCCACAACTAGTCAGTAAATGTGCAGGAATCTTGGAGGTGCTTGTTCAACTGCCAGGAGCTTGGAACCAGCATTAGTGGGACACTTCATTTTGACATAGCCTAGATCACCAAATGCTACTGTTTGGAGCGCCCCAGGAGCTGGTTGCTCAACGCTGCAAGCACCCTGTTTCTTAGTCGGCTTGGATGCTGACCATCTAGGTGGCTCTTGAACTTGCCTTGGTCTACAGTCTAGATGGTTGTAATGTAAGGGGGGACAGTGCATAAAAACAGAAAGAAGCTGCGAAGCCCTCATTTGGAGCAGTGCAGACCGCCACAGCTGACTTGCTGGGAGATAAAGAACACCCTTTCCCAGCAAGACAGCATGCAGCCCTAGGAATCAACCACTGCCTTGTGTTTATGTGAATCAGTCTTAACAGGACCTAGAATAAGGGATTTATCCCCTGCCCCAAGGGAGCTTCTTAGAACTTTGGGAGAGTGACAAGAAACTTTGAGCAGATCCTGTCCATCAGGACACTCAGCAGAAAGGGCTCCCTCTTTGCAGCAGGGAGTCATTTGGGAACCCAGCCAGATGGAAACTTCCACAAGTTCCTTCCAAAGGCCAGTGCAACTCTCAGTGACCATTCAGGGCTTCTTTGGGAGTGGAGGAACCATCCCTTCCTTTGGTGACTGCTGTGGGCAGGAGGCCAGAGAGGGCAAGAAGCAGAAGGATAACGTGAAAAAGCCAGCATGGTCCGATGTCTGTGGGAGCCAGGCTTTGTCAGAGGCTCCAGCACATGCTGCTACTGTAGGACGCATCATAGTTCCCGGGCCTCCTTACCACCAAACGACTCAGCTATGATGTGTGTAGGACGGCGCCCTAGATTCTGTGTTTTCAGCAGGCATGAGAAGTGGGTGTGAGATGAGTGGTCCCCAAAAGTAATTCCAAAGTCATCGGGGAGTGGTCATCAAAGCCAGCCATGATTAATGTGTTAGCACATATGTTTGATTAAATATTGAGGGCTTCCGATTTGTTTTACTATATTACTAGGAAGTTTCCTTGGCTCACCGATGTACCAGTGACAAGTTTCTTTATAGTGATTAATACACACGAGTAAGAATGGAAAAATCCATATTTACCGGGATGATAAATCAGAAGGTAGCCATGTGACGAAAGACCTCCCCGGAGTTTCCTCTGCCTTATGAAATGGATTTACTCACTGCAAGAAATTGACATTCCAGTAACCCAATTGCCAGAGAGTGGCTGAAGCGCACGGGGCTCTGGCAGGATCTACTTGGACACAGCTCTTGGACTTGCTGCTTAGAGTCCAGGCAGCTTTTACAAAGCTGAAACCATCACCAACACAGGCTGCCACTAAGAAAGTCCCGATTTCTGTTGTTAACTGTCCCAAATGGATTCATCTGAGTAACAGTAAAGCCCAGACGTTCACATCCTCCATCTGCAAAAGGAGGGGCAGTGTGGTCAGCTGGCAAATAATTCGCGGTTTTAGGGAGCCCCTCAGGTTCTCAACACAGCTTTTGTACCTCTTTAGCCTCTCTGAACCATCATTTTAACATCAAAAAGGTGGGAAGGGAAGTGGATTCCTATGTGTAGAGACATCAGGAATATTAGGAGAAACTCTGCACATGTACCCACAGACGCATGCGCATGCAAACACAAACCTTGAAGCATGTGACATAAGAAGTTCAGAGACCGCCAGTTGACTTTTGAAAAAGTTAATCTTGATGAGTTTCTCTCTTTTTGTCTCCACAGAAGGAATAATTATGACCCCGGAGGCAGAATTGTCTCAAGACGGGCAGTGGTGGCGCATGCCTTTAATCCCAGCACTCAGGAGGCAGAGGCAGGCGGATCTCTGTGAGTTCGAGGCCAGCCTGGTCTACAAGAGCTAGTGCCAGGACAGGCTCCAAAGCTACAGAGAAACCCTGTCTCGAAAAACCAAAAAAAAAAAAAAAAAAAAAGAGTTAGATGAAATGATTTACCTAGAGAACCTGACAAGTTTCCGAAACTATTGATTACCAAACATAATAAAAAAAATCGTAACTAGCTGAATAAAAATTTCCAAGTCTTCATAATAAAGGCATGCAAGGAAGTTCTTTCTCGTGCAGGAGCTGGAAGCCGGCTTATGTGGAGAAGGAATGACAGGATCTGGCTGCTCCCACCCATACTCAGGCTTGAATGAACTGAGTCGTCAATGGATGATTCACACCAGGCATCTGCACAAGCTCCCAGCATCTCTTTACAAGACACCTTCTCATTCCAAGAGGATACAGCAGTGACTTTGTAGCGGAATCTAGCAGACACCCACTTCTTATTGTTTGAATTGTGACCTCCAGGTCGGCCTTTAACTCCTGGGCCCAAGAGGTCCTCTTGCCTCAACCCTCCATACACCTAGGACTATGTCTGAAATTACGCTAAGACTAAGTTTTAAATTGATTTTTCTCTGTGTGTGTGTACTGTGTGCTCGGAGTACAGCTTTTGGGTGTTGGTTCTCTCCTTCACGTGGGCTGTGGGGATCTAACTCAGGTTGTCAGGCTTGGTGGCTGAAAGCCTTTGCCTTCTGAGCCATCTCATTGGTCCTAAGACTAACTTTTAGTGGGACAGACCACTAAATATCCTTGGAGACATTGAGGGGGACCTAAAATCCCTTTCAAAGAGGTATAATCTGAAAGGTGTCTGGTAGAGACTAACCAGTATAGCGATACTTAACAAAGTATCTCTACAAAGAATTGAGTTGTTCGCTTCTAAAAATTCAAATTTCAGAATGTTTCCACTGGCCCAGGACATGAAAAACAGGTGCAATACATAAGTTTGGTCTCCATGGATAGAAAGTATATTATAGGGAAAACTGGCAAAAATCTGAGTCAGGATAATAGACTCGATAACTCCAGTGTATAGGAGTTCATCCAGTGATGGAGATAATTGCATTATAATTTGAAAGGGTAGAATTTTAGACAAAATTATATGCAAATATAATTACAAAATATATGCAATTAAGGGTAAAAAGCAGTCATCTACAATTTCCTCTTAAGTGAAAAAATATAAAAATTAAAGAGAAATGAGGGTCTAAAGAGATGGCTCAGCCCTTCAAAGCCTGTACTGCTCTAACAGAGGACTGGAGCAGCTCACTACTGCCTGACTCCAGCTCCAGAGGATCTGATGCGTCTAGCCTCTGGGCGTGCCTGCACATAACCCCACACAGACACATAGAAATAAAAATATAAGAAATCTTTTAAAGATTCAAGAAAGATAGATGGTACCTGAAGCAAATGTAATCAGATATCAACACTGAACATATTTAGGTAAAGCATTGCTAGGAATTATCGGGGTTTATTACTCTGCTCGGCAGCCTAACATCCTGCTTAGAGGAGCATGCAGCCACGCCAAACAAGCGATAGCGTCTGCTGTGCTATCAGTGAATGCCGAGCAGAGACACAGACTCCACTCTCAAGAGTTTAGAAGAAGCCAGAAGGAAAATGAGCACAGATCAACACAGGGACTCACTAGGAGACGCTTGTAACTGTTAGGGTTTTTAGCGTGAAGGGTAAGTCTGCATCAGCCGCTGTCATTCATCTTGATTAGTTCCTCTTTGTGGTTCCAGGAGTGTGGTCCAGGTATGCTGTGTGGCATCAGGGAGCCTGTTCAGCTCCTTGATGTCGTGTCTTAGCTTCTTGTGTCTGGAAGGGGCTTCAGTGCTTCAGACGCTGGGGCTAGCTTCCAGCCTCAGAGAAGGCTGTAGAAAGCCATTCCAGGCTAAGGGTTTAATCTTGGCTCTGGCTCTGTCAATTTGAGGATATAAGCATAAGAGAGTGCTTTTAGCAGCACAAAGTGCCCTGTGAATACATCCTGCCGTTTGCTGTGTGCCTTGTGGTGAAGTCTGTCACTTTGTGGTTAAGAAGGCAGGCTCCAGAATCAGACAGACTGCGTCCAAATCCAGAGTTACTACTGACTGGAGAGGTGATTTAGGGAGAGCCACTTGACACCTCTGCTCTCTACTTTCCTCATCTGTAAAATGGGAATAAAAACCATTCTATGGACTTCATCTCAGACCGAGAGTACAGCTGACAAATCCTGCAAGTGACAGGTTTATGGCCAAGCATCCTTGAGTGTGTCCACTTGACAGCATCCCGAGATGACCCCAAACCAGAAGAATTCCACTAGGATATTTGGTGAACGTCCTGGCATTCTCTTTTTCCGGTCTTGGCCATCCTAGTACCTCATGACACACATTGCTGATTGCTTTGAATGTTGAATCTTCTCCTGGCAATAAGTCCTTCTGGGATCCAAAAGGGAGGGCCAGGGAGGAGCTGGAACCTCTCCCTCCTCCCCTTAGGTTCCCACTTGCCAGCTGGTCCCTGGGAACTCCGGGCTTCGGCAATCCTGGAGGAACACAGCTTACCTGGAGGAGATGCAGCCGGAGACAGACCTTCAGTGCGAGCCCAGAACTGCATCCTTAGTGTCCTGTCCTCAGGCAGGGACCCGTGAGTCTCCACACGTTCTGCTCCTATGCAGGAGTGGGGAAGGCAATGGCTTTGCCACTTTGGCTGTGTAAAGACACCCAGGATCTCAGAGCGGCACTTCCCCCATCAGTCCACAGTGGGCCGAGCCAAACCTCAGGAATGGAAGCTGGACAAAAATGTGTCAGAGGAAAAACATGCCCTCTGAGTCCTCGCTCTCAGGTTCCGCGCCCATATTTCTACCAGCCTGTCGGACATTTCTAGTTAGACGACCCGCGGCCATGTCTCCACCAAAACAACATGTCCACAGTGATAGCCGACCTCCCTTCCCTGCTTCTGTGCCAGCCAAGTGAGAAACACTGAAACCTGCCACCTCTACCCATCTGCCCCTTTGGTTAGCAGGTCCTCTCTTCTGAGAACCCACAGTGATACAGGCCCTATTCCTTCTCTTTGGGACTCCATGTTGACTATTGGGGCCTCAGGATCCCTTGCTGAGCTCCCAGGCTCTCTGAGCTGGTCTTCCCTTGCCAGTTCACTCCCGTTAGCTCTTTCTCTCCATTGAGAACTATTACCTAGCAGGACAAAACATACATTGGCTCCCTTGCAACTCAGGAATAGAGAGAGGGAGGAGTCTTACATAGCCATGCTCATCTGGCTACCTCCTTGGCTTCCTCTTGCCCTGAACACCCATCCCTCCAGCACCCCAGACTTATTACTCATTCTTATTAGCTTTTGAGTAAGGTCTTCCCATCCTATGGACCCTTTTCTACCATCATGTAACCTGGAAGAGTCCCACTTACCTTCAAATCCAAACTGAAAGTCACCCTCTCCTTGATCCTCCCAGCCCATTTTCAGCATGCTGTTAATTATAACGTGCTGTTAGTTTTCAGATTATTGTTTATGTATTTACAATGGATGCTTATGTGGCCTTCTAAGACCATATATTATTCCCCCATGGACTCCTGACAGAGTATGTATACTAAAAAAATGGTCAGATGGCCTGGGTATAATGCACCGTGGTTCTGGATGGCAGCGTAAACAGTTGGCATGGCCCCTTACTGTTCCTTCAGAACAAAAGTACTAGAAGGTGGATTCTGCAGTAGGCTGTGTCGAGGCACCTTCCTCTTTAGCTGAACATGGCATCTTTTCAATGGTGACTTTCACGAACCTCATCCATTCTCAGCAGATCTCTGAAGGATATCTTTTTGGCCATAAAGAAAATAAAAGCAATGTATTCTGAGTTTGCAGGCCAAGGGAGGCAGGATGGGGGTTAACTGCCTGAGGCTTCAGAAACTCCTGTATCTCGGAGGAGCCACTGGGAAGGACACCATTATCAGTAGCTGAAAACGCTGGTATCTGAGGCAGCCATTCCCATGCCTGGTCATCTTCGCATGATATTTAGTGCCAGGGTTACACTGACCCTGGCACTCAACAGCCTTCATTCTAATTTCTTCCATACTGAGTTTCCTTCCAAGTTTCTGATCATTGTTACTTTGAAAGGTGGCCAAGGTCCTGGTGGCAGCCACCACCATGCCGAGTCTCCAGGCCGCCTTTGCTTCAGGGGCTTTGGTGGCTCTGGGAATTCTAGTGTCTGCCAGGTGCTGCACACGCAGGGGGCAGGCCCCCATTCTGATGAGGCAGGCACCTCCTGCACGGGGCTCATTTTTTTCTCCATCTGCACAGCTATTTGGGCCCCGGGCCCTGTGACTCACCCAGTGGCTATCCATCTGCCCATTTACTCCAGAAAGGGAAAAGCGCTTCTTTGCGTGCAGTGAACCATCCGATGATATCTGAGTCAAGCCACCTGCCTGCTGCAGAGAGCCTCTGAGCTCAGACATTCCCTTCTGCATGCGGATGAATGGAACTTGTCTGCTATCCTCCACCCGCAAACCAGCCCAGACTCCCACCTCAAGCCGATAGAGCGGGAGGGGCTAAGGTTGCAGAGCCTCTAGCATCCTTTTCTGCACTTGCAGACACCCTGATTGGCCGATGTGAGCAGCGCGAGCCTGAGCGTGCCAGCAATGGGCCCTCACAGCTTAGCCTCAGGCTTGGCCCACGAAACAGCTAGTCACAGGCTGAGGTCAGAATGGGAGAAGTGTTTCCGGGTTGAGGACCGTGGTCTTAAGATGGCTGCATTTGTGCTCTCAGATCATAGGTTACCTGACTTGGGAGCCTGAATAAAGAATGAGGGAGAGCCGGGCGGTGGTGGCGCACGCCTTTAATCCCAGCACTCGGGAGGCAGAGGCAGGCAGATCTCTGGGAGCTCGAGACCAGCCTGGTCTACATAGCTAGTTCCAGGACAGGCTCCAAAGCCACAGAGAAACCCTGTCTCGAAAAACAAAACAAAACAAAACAAAACAAAAAAAGAATAAGAGAGAGCATTTTATAGGTTTAGTATAATGAAGTACCACAAACAGGGTAGCTTAAACAATGGAAATTTACTGTTCCCTATCTCTGGAGTCTGGAGTCTGAACTTGGGTTTTCAGGCTGTGAGGGCGGCTCTCTCTTCTGGCCCTTCCACAAGCTTCTGTTGTTTCACCGTCAGACTTTGGTGGCCCTTGACTGGTAGAAACACCATTTTGGCCTCCATTTTTGTTTTCATTTGACTTTGTCCCCGTGTGATGTCGGCAGCTGCACGTCCCTCTTTGAAAGGACTCTGTCTCCAGGTGACACTTGAACACTTGAATTTGGGGTGGCACGATCCAACCTGTAAGAGGAAAGGCTTTGTGTCTATGCTCAATTTTGCTAGTCTCTTCTCAACCCTATTCTGCCTCCTGCTTTTCCCCGTAAGGCTCCTTTTTAGTCACACATGTTAGTTATATTAGTTATACATTCCAGTGGGCTTTGTTGTGATATTTCCATCCATCCTTACAGTGCACTGATCATACCCAATCCTCCTCCTCCCAGTCCCTAATCATCGCTGTCCTTAGGTCACATCGACTTGTTAAGTCTCACATGGAAGAGAGAAAGTAAGGTCTTGTGTTTTTGTGTCTGACCTATTTCACTTAACCAAGTGTTCTCTGGTTCCAATCATTGAACTCCAAGTGACAGGATTTTATGCTCCCTTGTGAGTAAAATTCCATTGTTGGTGCATGCGTGCCTAAATGTGTGCGTGTGTATGTTTGCATGTATA
>NC_022020.1:27807294-27816984 GCF_000317375.1 Microtus ochrogaster
TGTGTGTGTCTGCATGTCTGTGTGTGTCTATCTGCATGTGTGTATTTGTGTGTGAGTCTTGGTACTCACAGTCTGTTTTTCTTTATCCACGCATCTCTTGGTGGGTACCCAGGCTTCTCTGTACTTTGGCCACCTCATATATTCATATGGAGCCTTCCTGGTCCTTTCTAAACCAGCACGGAACTGTGACTGATCACCTGGGGTGCCACTATTAACTGGCCTCTAGCACTGACGATTAAGGCCTTTCCATCTTTCCCTATAGAACTTTCTGTGACTATCCTTGAGCATACAGAGTCCTGCTTTCAAGGGCAGTATATCTGCAGCATAATTTCTCAAGCAGTGCTGCTTCTTCCTGGGGTAAGAATTTGGTTTAGATAGTCATAAAGCTCTTTAAATGATCATCTCTGTCCATGCCACACCAAGCTGCCTCCTCTGAGTCTGCTGACCAGAGACTGTGTCCTTGTCTCTGAATCCATATGCTGGGTCTGGGTCCAGATACTCTAGAACCTTCTTCACAGCTGAGGCCAAGGGCCAGGATGACACTGGTGTGTAGCAATGTTAGGTAGGAGAAGGGGCAGGGAGGGTGGGAGTGGAGCCACAAACACAGGCCTAGGGTGGACGTCATGGCCATTATGATTTTCACAGGTACATTCTCTATGGAAGTACCTGTTCGGCTTGGCAAATGCTAAGTTTTAGTTTGACTTGCAAGGCCTCTGAGACTCTGAGGGTCCCGAACACACAGAGCATGACGAGGCACAGTCAACATAACTCCCAGCTGAAGACTTGCAAAACTCCCCCATGTTTTGCTCGTTGTTAGAGACTAACTCTTGGATTATCAGAAGTTTCCTGCTTCTGGCTCTTTCTAGTCTATTCCCACCAGTTCTCAGCAAGTTTGCATGATGAGGAAGAGCAGAGACTGGGTATGGACTATCCATGGGAACCCAATGAGCTTCTGTTGGTGCCCGAAAGCAATGATTACAGCAGACCCTATTCTGACTCTCTGAACACACACAATCCTGTAAATCAGCCAGTCATGATGGGAATAGATCGCCTTTGTAAAATACACACGAATAAGGAACTTATAACAGATACAAGCTGTGAGTGCCGGGAAGGAGACTCCTGTGGGGTGCTCAGCATGTTAAGCAGAGGGTGCTCCAAGAGGACCTAACGTTAGGCTGTGCCCCGCAGAAGTAGCCCCACTTCAGAGGTGGTCTTTCACCTGGTCACCCTGCTGGGCTGAGGCAGACAGGACGAAAAGCCATTCCTCTCACTGCTGCAGGCTTAAAGAAGGAAGGAGAGAAGGCCTCTGAGGATGGGGAGGGGCAGCCTCCCACTCAGGCCTGTCATAGGAACTTGAGGGACAGTTTGGGAGATTCTTCAGGTGACTCAAGGAATGCTCCCTGACTGCTCCAGCTCTTCTGCCTCCTCTCTGGGAGGGGTGGAAATACCTTTGCCTTGCTTCTTTGTTTGAAGAGAAAGCACAGAACCAGACAGGATGACTACAGCTCTTCACATACAACCACTGCTTGCTCCCCGCCAGTGAGGAGCCCTGCTGCCCTCTGCTCCGGTCCGGAACAAAACAGCCATGAAGAGAATGAGAGAACGTTCACACGTTCAGTCTGACATTTCTTAGAGCTGGCTGGGTTTTTATTGTGGTCGTTTATGAGTGTATGTGAAGACCAGAGGACAGCCTCGGGTCTGTCCCTTTTACTAGGGATGGTGTCTCTCCCTAGCCTGGAACGTGCCTCAGAGTCTGCTTTCTACGGACCACAGGTACCAGCTGATGTGTACCTGATACACTAGAGGGGAGCTTGGAGCTGTTCAGGACATGAACCCAGAATGTCTGGCACTTCCTTCTGGGTCAGCGGCCCACAAGTGTACACTGACCTGTGTTACTAGAGCTAGCAAATGGGGAATGTGGAAGGGGAACCTGCTCAGGAATCATCTAAAGTGGAAGCCAAAGGAGGCAGATCTTGGGTTCAAAATCATCCAGGGCTACATGGAGACCCTGTCTTAAAAGAAGGAGGAGGAGGAGGAGGAGGAGGAAAAGAGGAAGAAGAAGGAGAAGGAGAAGGAAAAGGAGGAGGAGGAAGGAAGGAAGGAAGGAATAGGAGGAGGAAAAGAGGAAGAGGAGGAGGAGGAGGAGGAGGAGGAGGAGGAGGAGGAAGAAGAGGAGGAGGAGGAGGAGGAAAAGAGGAAGAGGAGGAGGAGTTGGTGGCAGGTGCAGGAGGCATGAGCTCTCTGGTCTTGGCCTTCATTTCACATTGGTGCCATGTGGGGTTGACAAAATCTACCATTAAACTCAGATTACTGCAGGGCCATGGGGCAGAAATGTACAGCCCACTTGGGTTTCTGTTTTAGCATAGTCTGTGTCTCTGTGGGTTACCCCTACATCAGGCTTCTTACCTGACTTGACAAAGAAATAAAACTTTGTCAAGACTTGGAAATTTCCACATCCATCCCTTGCTGTTTCTTCCAATTCTTCCAATCAAATAATCTCCCTGATAGAAGCTGCCAGCCTGACTGTGTGTGTATGTGTATGTGTTTGCATGAGCACATATGTGCATGTATGTGTGTGTGAGCATGCGCATGTGTGAGAGAGAGAGACACCCTCCCCCCCCCGCCGCTCAGACACTGAGGTAAAGGCAGATGCTGCCACACCTGCATGCTCCTGACTCCTAACAACACAGATAGACTAACTTTTTGTATTTTCATAGATGAAGACTTTAGAAATCACAGTCACATACCAAGGCTGCTTTCTACTTGAAAAATTAGAACGTGAAAACATCTCTGTTTTGCTAAGTTCTTTGTGACTACGTTTTAGCTGTTGCCTGATCTTACTCAAAAGTTGCCATAATGGAGTTCATGATTTGTTTTTTCTGCAAATTGATCTTTTGTGGATAAGGCCTTTGACTCTGGCTAGCAAAGTCTCGAATGCAGAGGGTGGGCTAGAAATCTCAGACGTGAGCGGGTGCTGCAGCCCATAGGTGGGCCTTCTTTACCAAATAAACCAACGCTCTCTCTCTCTCCAGGCCTTTCAAATAATTGGCTCTCCTCATATATGCTCTGAAACTTTCTGGGCTAATTTGCTTTATTAAAGACATGGGTTCTAGGCATTCACCATTACTTTTTTAAAATCAGCTTTATTAAAATGTAGTTTACAAGTGGTCTGATGAACTCATTTTCATTAAAGCAGTTTAATGACTTTTCACAAAGCTCCATTCTTTGTAGCTTCTCCCTACTGCACTCAGGATGTTTCTAGTATGCCTCAAAATGCTTTCCTGCTTTGTACCCATTAATTCCTGCCCCAAGCCCTGGCCCCAAGAAACCGCAGATCTGCTTTCTGTACCTGTAGCTAGTTTGTCTTATCTAGCATCCTGGATAAACAGAGTCCAGCAGCACAAGCCCTTCGGGCCTCACTTCTTTCCTAACGTGTCTTTGGGACGCACATCTTAGAAGTCATCCAGTGTTATCGCTCAGTGTTTCATTTTATGACTTAGCTGGAGGCGGCTGCTTATGAACATTTGGTTGTTTGCAGTATTTTCATCACCACGAGCAAAGCTGCTATGAACATTTCATGTAAAACTCATTCTGAGGGCATATTTTTCCATTTCTCTTGACTAAATTTACAATTTTTGTTTGTTTGTTTTGCTTTTGTTTTTCGAGACAGGGTTTCTCTGTAGCTTTGGACCCTGGAACTAGCTCTGTAGACCAGGCTGACCTCGAACTCACAGAGATTCGCCTACCTCTGCCTCCCAAGTGCTGGGATTAAAGGCGTGTGCCACCACCACCTGGTTAAATATACAAATCCATCAACAACTTGCCTTATAGGAGTTGGAGAGTGTTGGCCCATTCAGGGAGTCCAGGGTGGAATTGCAGTGCCAGACCACCTCCTCAAGTGAGCAACCTTTACCTGAGCGCGGCCAGCCCATCCAGATCCTTCACCTGAGCGTGGCCAGCCCATCCAGAGCCTTCACCTGAGCTCGGCCAGCTCATCCAGATCCTTTACCTGAGCACGGCCAGCCCATCCAGATCCTTTACCTGAGCTCTCAGCTAATACAAGGACTATTTTAATGGCTGTCATTTCGTCTATTGTGTTGTATGAGTCAGAGAAAGGTCGTCTTTTCTGGTGTCACCTACCGTTTACAGGAAGCTAAGCTGATTCAGGAAGGATTTATTACGAATGAGAATAACGGTTAAGATTTATGAAACACTCATGGTGCTGAACACTATAAAGTAGGAACTGTTTCTCCCCATTTGGCAGAAGCCTGGAGTGGTTAGGCAACCTGCCTAAAATTGCATACCTAGCAAACAGTAGGGCTAGCATCCGAAAGCTCCTGGGCCCAGACGTGATTCACTCAGAATCCCTTGGCTTTAACTACAAGTATGCAGGCCACGTATTCTGACAAACACCGTTCACCTGGGAGAATTAATGGCAGCCTGTGTTTAATTGTTGAGAGCTATCCAAAAGTTATTTGGGAGTATACTCAGACTATTCAGTGTTTAATTATATAGGACTCATCAAAAGCAAGTCTTCATCTGCTCCCTTAGAAAGAAAAAGAAAAATCTTCCTCCCAGAGCACAGTTTCCAGTATACCATAGACTGGCCACGCATGGTTCCTTCCTGCCTTCAGCAAATATTTACTGAGAGCGTTGTGGTAGACACCACGAAAAGCCTCCCATGCCACCTCTGTGAGGCTGATTTGCGCCGATGAGGAAGAGCTGGCCGGTGTTAATCTACTGGGGAGGGCGAGCAGCTGTGAGCCAGGTTGGGCAATGAGAGGAGCGCAGGGCCTTCTGGGAAGGAGCTCGCCCCTCAGCGGTGCCATCTTGATGCAGCCTTTTCGCCACCTATGGAGAGGCCTGCTGGAAGGAGAGGACCTGGCGTGGAGTCCTGCCTTCTGCCGCCGCAGTTGTGTGAGGTACCGCTTCTCGTTTTAGAGCTTTTAAGTGTGGTCAGTGCGGGATTTCCAGCTCTTGGGGCCGCGCAGGACCCACGATCTTGCTGCTGCCTCAGACCAGTCTAGGTGAAGGCCATTGGTGTCCCGCGGCCTTTGCGTGCTCGTGAACGGTTGCTGGTGAAGCAGCGGTGACGGGGCCTTAGTTTTTCTTGGTAGCCAGGGAGAGGGTTTGCATCCTTGTATGCAGACGCTTATCACATGCACACATCTGTTCTTCCTTGTGACAGTCCCCAAAGACTGTCTGTGGCCACAGCGAACGCTCCCCGTTTTATAGATGAAAGGCTGGAGAAAAGTCCTTTCAAAGTGTCCTGCCGCTCTGTCGTAGACGGGTGTGTAGGGGAGATCCCTTCCTGGATCCTAACTTCGCAGTGGCAGCGGGTAGGTCCCATTGTGGCTTCCATCACACACTAACCAATTAACGTAGTCTTGGCCTAAAATATAAAATCTTCCTCCAAATTTGTGGGGGTGTAATGGGCAGTGTTTTATATATTTAAGTTGTATAATGTGATATTTTCTTATATTTGCACATCATAAAATGATAATCACACTGAGTTGCTTCTTTTGCCCTCTGCCTGCGGCAACCACTACTATATATTTGCCTGTGCAAAACTTGTGTCTATTGTCTTACTTTGCTTTTGAGATTCACCCATGTTAAAGCATATATTCCTTGTTTATTTATTCTTATTACTGAGCATTATTCAATTGTATGAATATAGCACAATTTTTTTCTTTCATTTGTGGGTGGAATTTTTGATGTTGTACACAGTTTTATTTTAAACAATGATGCTAAAACGAGTATTCATGTACTAGCTAACACATATATATGGACATGGAGTATTCATGTACTAGCTAACATGAATATATGGACATAGGATATTCGCATACTAGCTAACATGGAGTATTTCATTTTATGTTGGTACAATGATCTCGTTGAATACCTAAATCACATTGTAAATATATATTTGATTTTTAAACAACTACCATATAGAATCTCTCTCTCCCCCTCTCATATATGTGTATGCACACATATAGATATGAAAGCATATATGTGTGTGATGCCCACACACACACGCACACACACTATATGGAAGTAGAAGGGGGCCTGTATGGGAAAACAGGAGTCTAAAGGGGGGAGAGAAAATGAGAGGCTAGTAGGGGAAGACAAATTAGCTCATGTCTCATGTTTTCTCTTTTATATGGAATCTATATTGAAATATATATTTGCATACACACATTTATATTCATGATAGAGCAGACTATTTGAGTGAAAAAAAGGAGTCAGCAGGAGGTCGAAGGTGGGACAGGTGTACCCTGGTGGGAGGGTGCATTGGTTAAGCTTTTCTAGGGAAGCAGAACTGATCAAATGAATGTGTGTGTGTGTGTGTATGTGTACAAAATTGGAGTGGCTTAGAGGTTATGGTTGGACCATAACCTGTCTCCCAGTGGAAAGTCGAAGAATCCAGTAGTTGTTCATCCCACCAGGCTGGCTGTCTCAGCTGGTCTTCAGAACACATGGAAGTCTTGAAGGAGTGGGCTCTAATGTCTGTGAAGGAATGGACTTTCCGGGAGAGTGAGGACAGGCAGGCAGAGAACACATGTTTCCTTCTTCGTTGTCCTTTATACAGGCTGTTACTGGAAAGTGTGGTCTTCCCACCTCAAGAGATCCTAATTTAGTGTGGGTTTGCCCACTTCAAATGGTTTTATCAAGAAAAACCTCTCACAGGTGTACCCAGCTGCGTGGGTTATAGTTATTTCTATATATGGCCACATTGACAACCAAGAATTGCTGTCACAGAAGGCAAGCATAAGAAGAGTAAAGTGATGTACATGAAAGTGTCATAAAGAAACCCATTATTTTCTACTCAGAAAACAATTAAAAATAAAGCCCTGTCATATGTTTCCCCAGAGAGATTGTAGCATTGTGCATTCCTATCAGTGGTGAATTAGAGTTCCTAGTCCTGCGCATGCTTGCTAACACTTGGTATGGCCAGTCTTTATAAATTTAGAATAGTTAGGTCGTGGTTTATCATTTAATGCAGCCTGCATTTTCCTCGTGGCTGATTACCATCTTTTTATAGTTTTCTGTGTGTGCATATTTCATAATTTCAGTGTTCTTTACAGCTGGACAGTATCACTGTGTATGTATAGATCTAGAGAACCATCTTGCCATCCATCTATCAGTACAAGGGCATTCAGGTTGTTTCCATTTCCTAGCTGTTGTGAAGAGAGCGACAGTGGACATGGTTGAGCAAGTGTCCTCTTAAGTCCTGTGGGCGTGTTTTGAGGAGTGGTGTATCTGGGTCATCTAGAACATTTATTTTTAGTTTCTTGAGGGCTTTCCATACAGGTTTCCAGAGTAGCTGGATGAAGCTTGATTGATAAATAAAAGCTCAGAGACAGATATTGGAGTTCAACCTGAAGACCAGGAAAACAAAGCAGCCAGCCACTGGCTCTTATTTCCACCTCAGTCCAGAAAGAGTGATCCTGCCTTCGGGAATCTCAGGATGAGACTGAGACTGAGTGCTCACTGTCTTAGAATTAGAGTCCTGTTTTAGAATCCTCTCTAGTTCTGGGATTGACGGTGTGCACGACTACCGCCTGGCTTCTATGGCAAGCTAGTGTGGCTACTGGGATTAAAGGTGTGTGTCATTGCTGCCTGGTCTGTAAGGCAAGCTTTATTTATTAAAAACACAAATGAAATGCCACTACAGCCGGGCCAGTTTGTAATTCCACCAAGAGTAGATGAGGGTTCCCTTCCTCCACATCTTCTCTAGTATATGCCTCAGTAGTTTCATTGATCTTTGCATTCTGAGTGGGGTTACATGAAATTTCAGTGCTGTTTTGATTCGCATTTCTCTAATTCCTAAAGACATTGAGGATTTTGAGCTCTTTCTTAGTAATTTTTATTTCTTTGTTTGAAAACTCTCTGTTCAAAACCATAAAACATTATTTTATGGGTATGGATGTTTTGCCTACATATATGTCTGTAATGTGTGCATACAGTGCCCAAGGAAAGCCAGGGGGGGGTCTAATCCCCTTGAAATGTAGATACTGAAGTTTGTGATTCACCACGTAGGTGCTGGGAATGGAACCCAGGTCTTCAGAAAGAACTGCCAGTGCTTTTAACTGCTGAGCCATCTCTCCAGGCATCATAGCTCACCTTTAAAAAAATGGATCTTTTGTTTTCATGATTCTTTGTTTTTTGAGCTTTATATATTCAGAATATTAACCCTCTATCATATATATATATATATTTGGCCCCACTTTGAGTTTCCTCTTCACTCAGTTGATAGTTTTCTTATCTGTACAAAAGCTTTTTACAGCTGTCATTTCTCTAGTGTATGCTTTTGACATCTTTGTCAATTGTCAAATAACTGGAATTACTGTAATTACATATACTCATGTTTGGGTCTTATGTTTTATTTCATTAGTCTACAAATCTGTTTTTGTGCTGCTGCCATACTGTTTTTATTACTATGGTTTTGTAATATGTCTTGAAATCTGGAATGGTAATCTCTCCAGCATTGTGTTTTGTTTTGTTCAGGATTGCTTTAGTTATTTGCCTTTTTTTTTTCTATGTAAGTTCTGGCTGTCCTGGAATTTACTTTGTAGACCACACTGGCCTTGAACTCACTGAGATCTACCTGCCTCTACCTCCCAAGTGCTGGGATTAAAGGTGTGTACCACCACTGCCTGGTTATATGACATCTTTTGTAGTTAAGGATTCTGTGCATTTCTTGTATGTGTATGTGTTTCTTTGGAGTTTTCTTCTATAGTGTTGAAGATCTGTGGTATGAGAGGTCCTTCTGTAAATATGCTGCTTTTATTAGTTAATGAATAAAGAAGCTGTTTTGGGCCTGCACAGGGCGGAATAGAGCTAGGTGGGGAAAACTAAATACAATGCTGGGAGAAAGAAGATGGAGTCAGGAGATGCCATGGAGCTGCCAGAGGGAAAAGACATGAACTATCAGCTAAAACCTTGCCAGTAGGCCACAAGCCTCATGGTAAAACATAAAATAATAAAAATGGGTTAAATTAAGATGTAAGAGCTAGCCAACAAAAAACTAGAGCTAATAGGCCAAGCAGTGATTTAAATAATACAGTTTTTGTGTGATTATTTCAGGTCTGAACAGCTGAAAACACACAAATGGCCTCCCACAACGAACTGCTCTGGCCTATGACATTGACCTGGGCATCTTCTTTCATAACTGCCTATAATATAAAGACTTGGTCTTTTTATGGTGTGCCACAGATCCTGCATGTGTGCTCCCCCCTTGTACATGTGTTTAATTTTTATCTTAGCTATGTAACTGTTTGCCTCCATGCATGTCTGTGTACTGTGTGTTTGATGTCCTTGGAAGCCCAAAGACCATGGCAGCTGCTCTAGAACTGTTAGTTCCAGGTTTTAAGCATCAATGTGGGTGGTGGGAATAGAACTTGAGTTCTTGGTAAGAAATCCAATGCTCTTAACCTCTGAACCATCTCTCCAGCCCTTCTTGGATACTTTTAATTTTTCATTTTTGCTTGTGTGACCTAATTCATCTGCTTTATCTTTGGTCCTGATAGTCTACCTTCTACTTTTAAGGTTTTCCCTTGAGTTTTCTTGTTGTGTTGTTAGGTCTTTCAATTCCATTTTCATTTTAGCTATGCCTCTTCAATGTTTATCTCTTTATTGAATTTGGTTTTCCAGTCCTTGATTGTCTTTGTCATTTCAGCCAGCCTTATGCTT
>NC_022020.1:27817104-27818992 GCF_000317375.1 Microtus ochrogaster
TGGACATTGCTCAGGTATTGATTACTTGTGTTTTCTTGGACATTGCTCAGGTATTGATTACTTGTGTTTTCTTGGACATTGCTCAGGTATTGATTCTTTTTAAGTTCCTTGGGATGTTTCTTTTGGTCTTCTGTAAACCTGAATTCTTTGATGAAGTTTTATACTTTAAAAATTTTGTGCCTTGGGGATTACCTTGGCGATTCTCATTGAAGATCTGTCTGTCTGTCTGTCTTTCTCTGTGTCTCTCTCCTTTTCTCTTTTAAGTGTGTGTGTGTGTGTGTGTGTGTGTGTGTGTAGTTGAACAAGAATGTGGAGGCCAGAGGCCAACTTTACATGCTTTTCCTCAGCAAACATCTATCTTGTTTTCTGTGACCTTAATATTCATTGATGAAGTTCGGCTGCGTGATCAGCTGGCATTAGTGATTCTCCTGTCTCTGCTCCCCAGCACTAGGAGTTCAAGTCTATATCACATCTCACTTGTTTCAGGTCCTTTCACTTATGTGAGAAGTGCTTTGATGATGGAACCATCTTCCCCAACCTTGATATTGCTTTTTTGTTTGTTTGTTTTTGAACCAGGGTCTTGCTGTGTACCCTTGACTGTCCTGGAACTCACAGAGGTCTGCCTACCTCTACCTCCAAAGTGCTAGGATTAAAGGTGTGTACTACCAAGTTAGTCCAATGTTACAATTTAAGATGGGCGTAAAACTGTGAGGAAATTCTTTATAGAGTTTACTGTAGGAACATCTACAGAGATCTCTATATTCCTTGAACCCACTCCTGAATAGTACCTGTAGAATAAACACCCCTCCCCCCCTTCTTAAAAACCTGTGTTGTACTTGAGGGCCCCATGTTGACACCATCATTGCCAATAGTTTATACATTGTCCTAGGATCTCTCTTGCTGCTGCTTACTTGGGCACACATAGAATATACCCACCTTATGGTGGAGACACACTTAACATCCTACAAATCCTCAGTACTTTGTGTTCCTTTCTACTTCTAAGCCCTGTTTCTAAAAGCATTAAACATCCTTCTTTATAGTTCTGCCTTTGCAGAATGCCCTGCATTGGGAATCATACAGAATACAGTCCTTTCAGCTCAGCTTTTCCCTTCGGTAGTATATATTTAAGATTCCTCTGTGTCTTTTCATGGCTGATATTTCATTTCTTTCTAGTATTGAAGGGATGTCTTAGGGTTTCTATTGCCGTGAAGAGATACCACGAACACAGTAACTCTTACGAAGGAATACATTTAACTGGGGCAGTGTATAGTTTCAGAGGTTAGTCCCTTATCATCATAGTGGGAAATGGTGGCATGCAGGCAGATGTGGTGCTGGAGAAGAAGCTGAGAGTTCTACATATTGACTGTGGGCAGCAGAAGGAGTCTGTGTCCCATTGGCCAGACTTAAGCTTGTAAGACCTCAAAACCTGCCTCCATAGTGACATACTTTCTCCAACAAGGCCATACCTACTCCACAAAGTCATACCTCCTAATAGTGCCAATCTCTATGGGCACAGCATTTAAACACAAGAGTCTATGAGGGCCTTACCCACTCAAACCACCACAGTGATATTCCACCATGCGGATGTGCAGGTTATCTCAATGCTCCCGTGTATTGGTGATTATAAGTAATAGATAATGTAATAGATGTTTCTATGTACATATGTTTTGAACTCCTGTCTAAATACACACCAGCACAATGATTAAATGGTAAGAGTACGCTGTATTTTGTAATAAACTACCAAACTGTCTTCCATCATGCCGTGGCATTTGGTTGGCAGCAAACAGGAGTTCACATTGTTCCACCCTCTCCAGCATTTAGTGGTGTGATTGTTCTGGGTGGGGCATTCTAAAAGTATGGAGCCCTACCTCATTTTTTTTTTTTTTTT
>NC_022020.1:27819179-27825213 GCF_000317375.1 Microtus ochrogaster
GTTTTCAGTTACTTTAGCATTTCTTGACTAAGCTAAGGTGGGGGGTTTTCAGTTACTTGCCACCTTTAGATTTTCTCAGGTGCTGTTTAGGGTCCTTGGTCAACTTTTACCCTGGTTGTCTGTCTTCTTCTTTCTGAGTTTTAGGAGCCTTTGTGTTTAATATTCAATGAGGAACTGTCTCTTGCATACATGTCCCCCAGTATATGGCTTGTCTTTTCATATTGTCTCTTGCACAGGAGAAATGTGAATTTGAATGGAGTCCAGCTTATTCTTTTTCGTGGATAATGCCTTTGGCATCATATCACGTAGACTATCCTGTGTCTTTTAGGAGTTTTGTAATTTGTATTTCTCATTTAGGTCTGTGATCCATTTTGAGTTTATAGTTTTAAAATGCAAGGTTTGTGTCTGGATTCATTTTTTTTTTTTTTGCATGTGATGCCCATTATTTCCAGCATCATCTCTTGAAGTCTTTCCTTTGCTGGGGAACCTTTGCTCCATTGTCAGACATCAGTTGACTGTATTTATGTGGGTTCAATTCTCAGCTCTCTGTTCAGTCTAGATGACTACTAAATAATAATTTAAAAATAATTTTACATATTTATTTCCAGTAATAGTCTACCTTGATTACCATAACATAGGTTTGTAATTAGGTTTTATATTGATCTGATACTCCAAGAAGCAGTAAAGATGGTAATATTTTTGGCTTTGTAGATCATATGGTCTCTGTTAGAATGACTTCGTTTTGCACTTGTGGGAAAGTTAGCTTGTTAAGCTCTGTTGTATCCCATAGCCCTGCTCAACTCGATTATTAGTTCTTAAAAAATTTCAAAAAGTAATGTTTATTAAGGTAAAAGTCATATAACAAAATCAACTACTGAAAAACTAGACACAGTAGCCTAATACACTATTATGTACCAACCATTTCTGCCTGATTTCAGGACAATCCTATACATGTAAAATCCTTACATATTAAGCAGTATCTCCCCATTCTCTTCTTTCCAAAGGCCCTGACAATCACCATTCTGTAATCTATCTGTAGATTTAATCATTTTATATCTATCTGCGGAATGGGGTCAATCTATGTGTCACCACGTCTGGCTTTTTAATCTTTAGTACAGATCTGTACTTCATCTTTCCCAGGCTGAGTAACAGTGTGTTGCTTCTATGTCTGTGGCTTCTTTGTTCATTCATCCCCTTGAGGGCCATCTAGGTTGTTTCTACCCTTTGATCGTTGTTAGGAATGCTGCCATGAGTAAATATGTCCATGCTTGTTTGGGTAGATGGTTTCAGTTCCTTTGCTTATCTACCTAGGAATGGAATAGGGGGTCATATGGTCATTCTCTTCAACCTTTTGAAACTTAATAGCACCTTTTAAGATGTCAATAAGAATTTTTACATAAATAATTATAAGTAAAGAGCCTTGGTTTTTCCTTTGTGATTTAGATGCCGTTTATTCCCATTTCTTACCTTATTACATAGTCTATATCCCTCACATAGAATTAACAGAAGTTGTAAGAGTAGATAGTTACTGATCTCAAGAGAAAAGCTTTTTTCCATTGAGCATGATGCTGAGAGGTGCCTTTCAGAAGATGAGTAAGTGCTTTCTATTCACCCAGTGCCTTTAATAAATAAATGTTGCGTTTCACAAAATATTTGATATCCATTTAATCACAGTTTTACTTTTCTCATTTATTTATTTAGGTTTTTCGAGACAGGGTTTCTCTATAGCTTTGAAACCTGTCCTGGAACTAGCTCTTATAGACCAGGCTGACCTCAAACTCACAGAGATCTGCTTGCCTCTGTCTCCTGAGTGCTGGGATTAAAGGCATGCACCACCATCACCTGGTCTCTTTTATTTTTTTACCATTATGAATTATACTTTGTGTGTGTGCATATGTGCATGTCACTGCCAGCATGTGTGGAGAGCAGAGAACTCTCTGGAATTGACTCTCTCCTGCTATAGGTCTTGGGCATGGAACTCAGATGGGCAGGGTTGGTGCCAAGTGCCTTTACCTGCTGGGCTATCTTGCCAGCCCTGTCTGACTTTTAATGTTACTATAGCCCTGCACTTATGGGATAACCTCTTGGTCATGGTGTTCTCTCCTTTTAATATATTTTGTTGCTAACACTTTGTTTAGAATTTTTGCCATCTGTGTTCATAAGGGAAAATAGCCTGGAGTTTTGTATAACTTCTTTAAATTTTCTGTCTGTTTAATTGAATTGAAGTTGTCAGGAGATTGATAAAGTAGACTGCAGAGTTCAGGATTATATTACATTCACCAAGCTACACAGTCAGCACTGTAATGGGGTTGAGAACACTCCAGCACCACTACAGCCTCTTCGTGGACTCACATCCATGGCCATGATGCCCTCCCTAGCAGTAGACAGCCACTGATTAGCTTTCCAGTTGTATATGTTTGCCTTTCCTGGACACCACAGAAAAATCATGTACGTCCTCTTTTGTGTCTTTTAGCATGTTCTTGAGGGTTATGTGCATTTACAGAATGCATCATCTGTGTCTTACTTTTAATGGTCATATGTAATAATTCCATTGTATGATTACCTCTTCATCAACTGACAGACATTAGATTGTTTTTATTTTTTTGGCTGTTTTGCTAGTATGCACATTTAAATGTACGTCATTGAATGGTTATTTATTTATTTATTTGAATAGACTAACAGAAGTGGAAATTCTGAATCATTTGGCCTTCATCTTTAATTCCCTGAGGACAGAAATGTGTTCATGGATTTTTAGAAATACCTTAGTGTGGTCTTTGAGTCAGACCAGCTATAAGCTTGCCAACATAATGAGTAACAAAACTGATCTGAAGTTATTTGTGACATATTCTCATGTGAGCCTCTACTTTTTATGAATACTATCCTTCCCCCTTTGAAGAACTTTTTTCTTGATTCCGTGCAATCGTATCAAATAACCCTGGAGATTTTACATGTCTGACATTTGTATTTACATCAGAACCCCTGAGATATATTCAGAAGTACTTTACAGGAAAATCCACATTAGCAGACTAGAAGTACTGCGGCCCCGGTTCCCTTGACTTTCATTAGCATTGCTGCTGTGAATATGTGTGTGCACTTTGCTGGAGCACCCATTTTTAGTTCATCTGTGTCTACATATATGAGCAAGTGACAGGGACAGATTAAAACACCTTGAGCAAGAGAGACAAATTAAAAACAAAAACCAGGGCCAGTGTAACGGTTCAACAGGTAAAGGTATTTGCTGTCAAGCTGGTCACCCTGAGTTTGATCCCTCGAACCT
This sequence comes from Microtus ochrogaster, assembly GCF_000317375.1. NCBI lineage: Eukaryota > Metazoa > Chordata > Mammalia > Rodentia > Cricetidae > Microtus > Microtus ochrogaster. The sequence goes on from NC_022020.1 coordinate 27,822,457, forward strand.
ATATGGTGGAAGAAAGAATCAACTCCTGAAGGCTGTTGTCCCACTTCCCCGTGTGCACTAGCATGGACATACCCACCTCTCCCCTAAAATGATACATCACAAACCAAGATCCAGGGTGATAAGTGGCAAGCAGCAGAACATGGAGGCTCATTAGTAGTTCTGTGTGTCCTTCTATTGCTACTGTTCCTGTTACTTACGGAGTGTGTGCAGTTTATTATGAACACAAAGCAAAGCTAAGGAGGAATCAAAAAACAAATTTAAAAAAGGGAGGAACAAAACAGACAAACAAAACACACACACACACACACACACACACACACAACTCCCAAAACAATGAAACATGTTCGGGTAAACAAAGGGAAGGAAACAGACAATTGAGTTAAAACTTAAATTTCTACCAGCCTGCAATCAGGTGTGATACCTGCCTCCAGGCTGTGCCACCACTCCCACCACTCTCTGGACTCTGTACCTCCAAGACCTACTCTGCCACCCAACCCCACACACCTGAACATCCTCCTCATGGCCATCCTTCCCCTGCAACCCCAGCAGACTACATAGGCACAGACACAGATCACATCAGTTGGAAAAGTTGACTACATAGGCACAGGCTCAAACCACAACAATTGGAAGAACAGGCACAAGCCACACCAATTGGAAGAAAAGATGAGTAAATGCTGGTGTAAGAATGATGTGGGAGTGTCATATATCAATCTGTTGATTTCATTGGTTAAGCAATAAAGAAACTGCTTGGCCCTGATAGGTTGAAACATAGGTGGGAGGAGTAAACAGAACAGAAGGCTGGGAGAAAGAAGCTGAGTCAGTGAGTCGCCATGATTCTCCCACTCCAGGCAGATGCAGGTTAAGATCATTCCTGCTAAGCCAGCTCTTGGGCTACATAGATTATTAGAAATGGGCTAGTCCAGGTGCGAGAGTTAGCCGAGAAAAGGCTAGATATAAGGGGCCAAGCGGTGTTTAAAAGAATACAGTTTCCATGTAATTATTTCGGGGCATAAGCTAGCCATGCGGGCAGCTGGGTGCTGGGGATGCAGCCCCGCTGCTCCTATTACAACAGAGTGGCACCCAACGTGGGGCCCGAACCCACAACCCTGAGATTAAGAGTCTCATGCTCTACCGACTGAGCTAGTTGGTTGACTCAACATTGCAAACGAGACTTTGGGTGATTGCCCAGGTAGTCAGTTGTCTCTGTCATTTGTTGCACATTTTGGATATCTCTCATTTGTTAAGTAATATTTATTCCCTTCTCAGATCTTTGATGGAGTTGAAGATTATTTAATTGTAGTTACTCTCTACATTATTTAGACTCCTTGAGATAGAATGTCTAGCAAATCTTTTGTTCTCAATATTGTTTGTTATATTTATCATTTGTTATGATTGTTTATAGTTATATTTGGTTTAGTTCTGTCTTATTTAGACAAAAGGGGGAGATGTAGGGTTAAGCCAGCCCCTTTAGGGGGCGGGTTTGCCTCAGGCGAATGCATACTGATAAATTGGGCGCGCAGGAGGCGGCTCGGCCCCTTTTCCTGCCTCCTGTGCTACGCGGGAACCTCGGTTCTGTAAGTTTATTTAATCATTAAAGTTGTATATATTCTTTAATATCTGCCTGCATTTATTCACGCCGCTACATAAGAATACATTCAACAAGTAAAGGAGCCATGTGGTAGCACCAGAACCCAGTGATCCTACAACAGCAAGACCTGAAATTCCAATCAGCAAAAACACAAGGGTATGCACTTTAAAATTTCTTTATGAAGATGATAGAGGCCCTTAAAGAGGAAAGGAAAAATTCTGTTAAAGAGGTTGAGGAAAAGACAATCAAAAAAATGGAAGTAATCAATAAATCCCTTAAGGAAGCAAAGAAACCCAAGAAAAAAACAATCAACAAATGAAGGAAAAGGTTCAAGACTTGAAAATGGAAATAGAAGCAATAAAGAAAACACAAACTGAGGGAATTCTGGGAATGAAAAATCTGAGGAAGCGAACAGGAACTACAGAACACCAACAGAATACAAGAGATGGAAGAGACTCTCAGGCATTGAAGATACAATAGAGGAAATAAATATCAGTCAAAGAAAATGTCAAACCCAATAAATTCCTAACACAGAACATTAAGGAAATCTGGGACAGCATGTAAAGATCAAACCTAAGAATAATAGGGATAGAAGAAGAAAAAGAATCTCAGCTAAAAGACACAGAAAACATATTCAACAAAACCAGAGAACTTCCCCAACCTAAAGAAAGACATGCCAGTAAGGGTACAAGACACTTACAGAATACCAAATAGGCTGCCCCCAAAGTCCCCTTATCACATAATAATCAAAACACTAAACATACAGAATAAAGAAAGAAATCTAAGAGCTGCAAAGGAAAAAAGTCAAGCAATGTAGTATAAAGGCAGACCAATCAGAATTATCCCCAACTTCCCAATGGAGACTCTAAAAGCCAGAAAGTCCTGGAAAGACATTTTACAGAAACTAAGGGACCATGTATTCTAGGCAAGAATACTATACCCAGAAAAACTTTGAACCTATGTAGACAGAGAAAACAAGATATTTCACAACAAAACCAGATTTAAACAATAGCTATCCACAAATATGACACTACAGAAAATACTAGAAGAAAATTCCAACCCAAGGAACTCAGTTATAACCACAAATCTAAGGCAATAGATAATTTCACAACAGCAAAGCCCAAAGAAGGGAAGCACACACACACAACTACTACCATCACCACCAAAAC
>NC_022020.1:27825313-27925099 GCF_000317375.1 Microtus ochrogaster
GTCAATAACATCTCTTACTATAAATGGACTCAATTTGCCAATAAAAAGACACAGGTTAGCAGACTGGATACAAAAAGATGATCCTTCCTTCTGCTACATATAAGAAACACACTTCAACTTCAAAGACATATATTACCTCAGAGTAAAGGGTTGGGAAAAGATTTTCTGAACAAATGGACCTAAGAAGCAAGTTGGTGTAGCTATCCTAATATCTAACAAAATAGACTTCAGACTAAAATTAATCAAAAGAGATGGAGAAGGATATTTCATATTTATAAAAGGAAAAATCCATTAATATGAAGTCTCAATTCTGAACATCTGTGTCCCCCACACAAGGACATCCACATTTGTAAAAGAAACATTACTAAAGCTTAAGTCACACATGAAACCCCAAACATTAATAGTGGGAGTCTTCAACACCCCACTCTCATCAATGGATAAGTCTGCCATACAGAAAATTAACAGAGAAACAGGGAAACTAACAGCTGTTATTACTCAAATGGACTTAACAGACATCTACAGAACATTTCACCCAAACACAAAAGTATACCTTCTTCTTAGCATCTCATGGAATCTTTTCTAAAACTGACCACATACTTAGTGGTAAAGCAAATCTCAACAGATTAAAAAAAAATGGAATAACTTTTTGTATCTTAACAGATCATCATGGGTTAAAGTTAGAGTTCAACAACAACATAAACTACAGAAAGCCTACAAACTCATGGAAACTGAATAACTCTCAACTGAACCACGTCTGGGTCAAGGAAGAAATAAAGAAAGAAATTAAAGACTTCCTAGAATTCAGTGAAAATGAATGCATAATATACCCAAACTAATGGGACCCAGAGAAAGCAGTACTAAGAGGAAAGTTTATAGTACTAAGTGCCTAAATAAAGAAAGTCGAGATATCTCACACTAGTGACTTGATAGGACACCTGAAAGCTCTAGAACAAAAAGAAGCAAATTCACTTAGGAGAAGTAGATGGCAGGAAATAATCAAACTCAGGGTTGAAATCAATAAAAGTGAAACAAAGTACATTACAAAGAATCAATGAAAGAAAGAGTTGGTTCTTTGAGAAAATCAACAAGATAGACAAACTCTTATCCAAACTAACCAAAAGGCAGAGAGATAATATCCAAATTAACAGAATCAGAAACAAAAAGGGGAAAATAACAGACACTGAGTAAATCTAGAGAATCATCAGGTCATACTTCAAAAACCTGCACTCCACAAATTGGAACATGTAAAAGAAATCAATAATTTTCCTGATAGATATCACATACCAAAATTAAATCAAGACCAGATAAACAATTTAAATAGACCTATAATCTCTAAGGAAATGGAAATAAAAAGTCTCCCAAACAAACAAAAGCCCAGAGCCAGATAGTTTCAGTGCAAAATTATATCAGCATTTCAAAGAAGAGCTAATACCAATACCCCTCAAATTGTTCCACATAATAGAAACAGAAGGAATATTGCCAAATTCTTTTTATGAGGCCACAGAACCCTGACACTCAAACCAAACAAAAATACAACAAAGAAAGAGAATTACAGAATAATCTCCTTCATGAACATCAATGTAAAAATACTCAATAAAATACTGGCAAACTGAATTAAAGAACATATCAAAAAATCATCCACCATGGTCAAGTAAGCTTAATCACAGAGATGCAGGTGTGATTCAACATAGGAAAATCTGTCAACATAATCCATCATATAAACAAACTGAAAGAAAAAAGAACACGACCATCTATCTCATTAAATGCTGAAAAATCTTCTGACAAAATCCACCACCCATTCATGATAAAGGTCTTGGAGAGAGCAGGGATACAAGGAATATACCTGAACATAATAAAGACAATATACAGCAAGCCAACAGCCAACATCAAAATAAATGGAGAGAAACTCAAAGTGATTCCACTAAAATTAAGAAAAAGAATAGGCTGTCCACTCTTTCTGTATCTATTCAATATAGTGCTCGAAGTTTTAGCTAGAGCAAAAAGACAACAAAGGAGATCAAGGAGATACGAACTGTAAAGGAAGAAGTCAAACTTTTGCTATTTGCAGATAATATGATAGTATACACTAAGTGACCAAAAAAATTCTATCAGGGAACTCCTACAGCTGATAAACACCTTCAATAATGTGTGGGGATACAAGCTTAACTAAAAAAAAAATATCAGTAGCCCTCTTATATATAAATGATAAATGGACCAAGAAAGAAATCAGAGAAAACCCTTTACAATAGCCTCCTAAAATAAAAAAAAAAATGGGGATAACTCTAACCAAACAAGTGAAAAGAATTTTAAGTCTCTGAAGAAAGATATTGAGGAAGAGATCAAAAAATGGAAAGATCTTCCATGATCATGGATCAGCAGGATTAACATAGTAAAAATGATGATCTTACCAATAGCAATCTACAGAATCAATACATTCACCATCAAAATCCCAACACAATTCTTCACAGACCTGGAAAGAATACTCTTCATATGAAAAAGCAAAAAACCTAGGATAGTTTTTCAGTGCCAGAGAAGTTAGGTAACAAGGAAGACCCTAAGAGGGACACATAGATCTCTCAGGGAAGAGCAAGCAGATGAGCTGTTCTGGCTAAACAGTGGGTGGGGGAATGGGATGAAGGGAACGTGAGGGATCAGGATGGTTGAGGGTGGGATGAGGGGGAGAGTAATGAAAGAGGTATCTTTTTTTTGTTTTTTTGTTTTTTTGGTTTTTTTTTTGTTTTTTGTTTTTTGTTTTTTGAGACAGGGTTTCTCTGTGGCTTTGGAGCCTGTCCTGGAACTAGCTCTGTAGACCAGGCTGGTCTCGAACTCACAGAGATCCACTTGCCTCTGTCTCCTGAGTGCTGGGATTAAAGGCGTGCGCCACCATCGCCCGGCTGAAAGAGGTATCTTGATAGAGGGGACCATTATGGGGTTAGGGCGAAACCTGTTGCCAAGGAAACCTCCAGGAACCCACAAGAATGACCCTAGCTAAGACTCCTAGCAATAGTGGAGAGGGTGCCTGAACTGGCCTTCTCCTATAATCAGATTGTTGACTATCCTAATTGTCATCAGACAGACTGCATCCTGTACCTGACGGAAACAGATGCAGAGATTCACAGCCAAACACTGGGTCAAGCATCAGGAGTCCAGTTGAGAGGGAGGAAAGATTATATGAGCAAGGGGGTGGGCACATCACGATAATGATGGGAAAACCCACAGAGACAGCTGACTGAACTTGTGGGAGTTCACTGACTCTGGACCGAAAGCTACAGAGCCAGCATGGGATTGAACTAGGCCCTCTGTACCTGGGTGACAATTGTATAGCTTGGTCTTTTGTAGGACCTCTAGCAGTAGGACCAGGACCTGTCTCTGACGCATGAGCTGACTCTTTGGAACCTATTCCCTATGGTAGGATATTTTTCCCAGTCGTGATGGGTGGGCGGAGTGGGAGCTTTTAGTTCACGCTTCTGTTCCTGACACTACCATTTAAAAACCTCCAGAGACTGCTGTTGCCCAGTGCGTCTACCACTATATCACTCTGATGATGGCACATGGCGAGCAGAGTGAACAGCCCTACACCAATGGGCCAGATACAGTACTCAGCTATTTGGGCATCTGATCTGATCTAGATGAACTCCTTTGTTTAAGATTCAGTTCCAGAAAGAAGCAGAGTAAATGTTTCCTTTACCCAAGTACTGTCTCATTTGAACTGTGAAACTGGAGGCTTGATGGAGCCTGTAGGCAGAGACTTTCAGGAGAAAGAAGGTGCTGCTGGGAGGACTTAAGCTGTTGGGAGCCACTCACAAGATGAGTCAAAGCCTACAAACGGTTAGCTGGTACAAAATGGCTCTGTATTTTCAACTTAAGTTTTTTACATCCAAGGTTTAGTTTTGTTGTTGTTAAAGTAGGGCCAGATTCAACTTGCTTCAGGTTTTCGTTTGTAAACAGCCTTCCTCCCCAGCTTAATGGTGATCTTTGCTGTGACCTGTGCATCCTTTCGCCTGGAGCTGTGTTGATTTGTGTTGAGTGCTGTTAAATGACATACAGATCCCATGCATTTTTGACAAATCAAAGGGTTTTTTTGAAATCTCTCTAGAGTTTGTTTTTCACCCTCTATATCCCCAGCAATCCAAAAATAAATGATTAGCCCTGAAAACATACACAAGTCCCATTGTATAGACTGAGCAGGTCATATTTACATTTATTTAGGAATGATTACACGCATGCACATGTGCATGTCTAACAACAGTTAATGAAGAAAGGAGGCCATAAATTTGAAGAAGGACAAGAAAGGTTAATACGGGAGAGTTTGATGGAAGAAGGGGGAAATGATGCAACTATAATATCAAAAAATAAATTTAAAAACTGATATAGAAACAAACAGGATTGCTTCCCTTGTATATGTGAGAATAAAAATACCTCTTTATAGGGCTGCAAGGATTAAGATAATATATTGAGTAAGTGATCAATGAAGCAGTAGACAAATGAAAAGTAGAAAACATCGGCTGTTTGAGAGGATGCCAGAGCCTTCCTATCTGACACCGGGTAAAGGGCTTCATTCCAGAGGTTTCCATTGTAACTTTGGGCTACTAGCATCTCTTGTCCTCACTTATTCGCTGACTAAAGATTGACTGGTATAGTACATGTAAGGTACTCTACAGAAACTGCTTTGTAGTTGACAGAAAATGGTACAGCAAGAATGGGTATGGGTGGTTGGTTTGGCTTACTAAGAACACTCATTCTTACACGTGGCATCTGAGTGGGAATACCTAGAACACTCCCATGTAAACAAGCTGGTTGTAGACAACATTCCTGTAACCCCAGCACTGTGGGGCAGACAGGCAGATCCTGGGAGCTCACCAGCCAGTCAGTCTACTGAACTAGTGAGATTAAGAGTCACTGACAGACCTTGTCTCTAGGGAATAAGGCAGAGAGCAATCGAGGAAGACACCAGTGCTTTCTTCCGGCTTCCACATGTGCATGAAAAGTATAGACATGGCAGACACTGGCGCCCATCAAGGGGATCTGTACTGCACCTGGGCCTCCCAAGTTCAGTCTTCAGCACTTCATGTATTTATATAATAGGCATGCAGTCAATAGTTGTAATATATTAGATAAAGAAAATTTACTTTTTCAGTTAGCATGCTTCTAGTGATCGCAGTATCCTGTGGAAAGGTATGGAAAACATGAGCTGATATTTGGGGAGACACCAAATAGATAGGCTGGCTGGATGGCTTACACTTCCACAGGCTTTATCTCCTGGATGTACATTTGCTGTAGATACTTATTTGTATTTCTTAGAGAAAGTGTGGATTTTAAATTAGGTTACTAATTTTTCTCTTAGGTAACATTTGTTTACATAAAAGTGTCATCTTTGGGGATAAAGACTGTTACATTTGAAGCAATTACAGGAGTCAGTTTCTCCTGCATTTAATATCCCAAGAAATCATAACCACATGAGCACTGGAAACATGGGTAAGACAACCTTTAGAGTTTCTGGCATCAGGGTTAAGCTCACTTTGAACAAATGTCATTTTCCTGTGCACACACTTGCTGTCACATTGGCCTCTAAATGTCCATCGTAAGTCCTAAACTGGGAACGCTGCTGCCAGTGGAATGAGAACAAACAAGGGGTTGTGACTACGTAGTTCTAGGAAAGCATGTTGGGAGCCACATAATGAAAAAGCAGATACTTTTATTATGATGTTTATCCATATTTGGCATTGCTGTAAATGGCTGACTAACATTTACTGCCAATTCAGTACAAATGTGTGGTTTGGTAATACCAGAACAGCAAATTTAAATGAAAAATAAAAGTTAAACATTTCCACACAAAATTTTACAGTCTGACATTTCACTGTGTAGGTAAAAAGACAGGTTTAAACTACAGGTTATTCAGCAAGAATAAAAAACTACAGCTTGTATTTTTAAACGGGAGTCACTGGTTTTTAATTTTTACACATTTAAAAATTACTGTGATAAAAATAATGAAAAAGCTCCTTAATAATGCCATACACAGTATAATATAGATTTGTCCCCATTATATAGCATTTGTTTAATATACAAAATAGAATATTGACACACTGAAATCTATATGTAGTTAAGCAGGTTATTTAGAAGGGTATTTTTATACAGCCATTTATCAGAAAATAAAATCCTTTCAGGCATGTTCTAGACAGAAGCCAACCCTTTCCTGAAAACCTGGTCATCACTTCTGATGGACCAGGCTGACTGAAAGTCTGGAAAATGAGAAAACTTCCATTTGAAGTGGTTTGCAGTGTCTCCTGAACACTTTTATTCCACCTTCTAACACTGAAACCAGGCACATAAGAAACACATTCAACTACAGCTTATTGTTGGGGTGACCAACCAAGATCTAAAGCTCAATGAAGGCTACCATGATCCTTGAATGTTGACAGAGCCAAGCTTAATAGCATGATTCATCCCACGGTGCTATGGTCTCACAGTACAGAAGAGGGAGAAATACTGAGACCAGTGTCCAACTGTAATTCCCATCCCTGTCCTGGCCCTACTTTGCAGTGCTGGGGAGGCTGGCTTTTCCACATGCTCACCAAGTTCACCCTGCGCTCACTGTCAAGGATTCCACACACTAAACATGCCCCTGTCCCTTTGGGGGGGGTCTTCTTGTTTTGTCTTCCCTTCCCCAAGCTTCCTGTCTTCTCATTTCTGCTTATACAATATCCCAAGTCAATGCCTAAAATATCCACAATGTCCCTACCAGTAATTAAGGATAGTTTTTAAGATCTGTTGAGTCATGTAGGCATTTCACCAACTATCACTGAAGTTCCTATGAATCTAAATAGTTTGTAATGGTATGAATCCACACAAAGAAATTGAAGCTGCTCTCAAACAGGACCAGAGCCTTCTTACTAATACTCAATCAGGATAGATTTCTTCCTTCCCACACAGGGAAGGAACACAGCTCTTTATCCATTTAATGGAAAGCTTCCTATATTAGTTTTATGAATGTCTGCTGCCTCTGTTACTAACAAAGCACACAGATCTTTTTCTTTTCCTTTTTGGAGCTGTAATTCTTTTGAGAGTCAAGCTGGTTGGGACTAAAAATAGGTTTATGTGTGATGTGCTTTCTGGCTTTAACTATATAACATTCCATAAATGTACAATAATCTATTTTTGAGAAGCTCATTTTGAAACTTAACACTGTCATTGATAATATTCAAGTGGTATTTCTTAGGCACCATAAATTTCACATCCAGCTGGGTTACAATTACCTTAAAGTAATCTGAGACCAATTGAAACCATTAAAAAGTGAACATTCCCTTTTAGGAGAATTCAAAAAGCAAAGGATTACACTTTTTTATTAAATAATTTCTGCAAAATACTGGAAAAAAAACAACATTCAAAAAGCATTCAAAGAAAACATAAACATGTCCTCATTTTACTTGGAAATAAACTATTGTAGGATGGAAAGGATTAGTGTATTATTGGTGACCTATGGGATTCTGTAGTATTTACATATTGCTGGTACCTCTATTCATATTATTGCCAAACTTCTAAAGCCTCTGTTTCTGTTAACCCGTGGGGAGGTCACATGTAAAAGTAACCCTGTTACTAGATGGTGCCTATCACTTCATAAGCACCACCTTTCTGTCTTTATGTATGTTAGCGCAAGGGGAGATGTAAATAAACTAACCCTGCACTGACAGGGTCGTGGTTGGATAAGGATAGTTAGAATGGGAGGTGGGGAATTAGTTCCCTATGATCTGACTGGGTCAAAGCTTCAACAACCCCCATTGCACACAGGGCCAGTCTCCATCTCCCTCTTCCTAGCTTAGAGCAAACCAGTTTTGACTTCTTAGAACACTGAAGCCTGTACGGATGCTCTCACACACTATACATCATTTAGGATATCCATCAACATTTCTTTGACCCCTACAAAAAATATATAACATGTCATGATAAAACAATCTCATCTAAAAATCATTCTTATTTTACACTATACAGCTATTTTACAATCATTTTAATAAATTGCATGTAAAGCTGCAGTAGCCCTTCCCTTCCCAGATTAGTGAATACCAATATGATATATACCTGAAACTATAACTAAATATAAAAATATATTAGAAGTCTCATATTTTTAATATTAGATTTTCAGTTTTCTATTACACAAATAATTTGGCCACCTTAAGTAGAAATCAATTTTTTTGTGGCTTAGTAAGTGTGTTAAGCTTTGAGTTTACAGAAAGTTGGTAAGGTGCACACAGAAAGGGCTACCACAGCTTCTGGTTTGTTTACATGATAATTCTCAGTGTGAAGGTCACAAGACTGTGTTATGCTATGGCACATGTAGGGATGTCTAGCTGGACAAACATGGATGCCTGACATTCAGTTCTAAAAACAAAAATCAGTAGCTGATTTTCCTGAACCACCAGGAAAGCTAGACCAATCGGTGACAGGTGGGGTGTGAAAATGGGTGTCTAGCCATTCTTCCATATTAGAGATCAGTTGGGGGAAGTTAATGACAGATGTTACTTGGTCTGATTTGAAAAGAAATCTCTCAGTCTTGTCACATGATCTGGAAACATAAATTTTAAGATGTTACACAAACCACTCCAGAAGGTCCTGAAAGAGTTGATTTACAAACTTTTTTGCCATCTCGCCATGGTAGAGATGGAACATTAGGTGTACACTGGGCCTTTCGGTAGGTGCTGTCTTACAGTCAGGTCTTCTGTGACCGTCTCCACGGTTTCCCCAGCGGTCACTGTACTAGGTAGGTGCTCTACACCATTTAGGACGGTAATCTGCACAACCTATCTAATTCTCCATGGAAGCAGATATATACAAAATAAGAGCTTTTGACAGGAATACTGGAGATCTGAGTCAATTTGTGTGGTCTTCTGACAGCTAAGTGCCATCAGGGTAGAAGCACCAACCCATTTTCACACAGAGGATTAATGTTTAGAGTTTAGGAAAGCTATGGACTAGCTGCCCATCTCAAACAGCTGTACAATAACTTGAATACAAAAATTATTTAAGAAAAAAATGAGCAAGCATAGTTCACTGAATATAAAGGAAAATTGTTAAAACCAGACAGTAATAGCTATAAAAGGCACAACTTCCCTTTTCTGATATACACGTGTAAACTTTTTTCAGATTTCCATGCATAAATCTCAAAAAATGCTATCTTAACTATACATGGGAAAAATACACCAAGAGAAAGTCTAGAAGTTTTATCCAGCCAACTGAAAGTATAAGCAGAAAGCTGATCACATGGACTCTGGGCACTGGTGGTTTAGGTGCGCTCCTTCCCCAGAGTGGAGACGGTGCACACGCCTCCACGGAACTGTCTTCAGTTTCTGTGATACACCAACCAATACACTTCACTGTCTGCTTTCCCATCACTCAGAGTGATGGCTCAACTGCTTCTGTTGTCGAGTCTTGGCCCTCTATAAACCACATGTAGTGCGTATTCAAACAAAACAAGACAAAACCAAAAAGAACAACAAAACATCTACAAGACAAATTGATAAGTTTGTACAGTAAAAGCTATAAATTCAACTTTCTTTAAGGCAACCTTTCTTAGTAAGGCAGTCATTTCTGATGAAACAGAAGCTTTTTGATATTTCCATTTGTGTATTTTGGTATCTGATTAGTGATGATTTCAGCTAACATCTCTGGGAATTCAATACTCATGGACTTATCCAAAAACGTCTGGAAGCAGTAGGTAAGGAGGTTCTCGACCACCTGCAAGAGAAGACACGGTACTGATGAGGCTTCGGACCACAGCAGTGGGAGGGGCTTGTATCTGCTGCCCTTTTTACCCCCAAGGCTTCACTTTCATTTTTATTGAAAATAGATTCTTTCCTCATACAGTATACCCTGATTATAGTTTCCCCTTCCTCTGTTCTTCCCAGTTCCTCCTCTTCTTCCCTCAGATCCATTTCCTTTCTGTCTCCCATTAGGAGAGAACAGGTGTCTAAGAGATAATAATAAATGATAACAAAATAAAATCTAATAAGACAAAAATAAATTATCACATTGGAGTTGAATGAGACAAACAAACAAAAGAAAAGAGCCCAAGAGAAGGAACAAGATTCGGGGACACACTTGTTAACTCACTCAGGAACCCCATAGTAAACACTGAACTAAAGCCATAATCTATAATGCAGAGGACCTGGTGCAGATTGTGTTCATGCTCTGTTGGTCTTTTTAAAATCTGACCTAAAATATACTTATCTTTATTGGAATTCCCCAGAGAAGAAAAATCATTTAAATAAAATGAGCACAGAAGTACATCAGACATTTTACATTTCTTAAATCAGGAACGAAAGCCTGATGCCTGTCATCCCAGCACTTAGGACACTGAGGCGGCAGGATCAAGGAAGATTGTGAGTTCGAGACCAGTCTGGACTAGTACTGAATACAGGAAGATGACACCAGCATAATTTAATAGCTCCTTTGTATAGGGAAATCTACTTAAAAAATGGTGCTATTAAGCTCTATAATATGGTATTTTCACGGAAATGACTAGAATAGTAACACTTAAGAGAAATGTGTACAAAACTGAAGTTTACAAAGTTAACGTGAATCATCACTGAAATATATAAACTGAGGGGGGATGACTTATTGGGGTGTGTGTGTGTAGTACTAATTAAGATATACCTCATGTCCCACAATATTCTTATGTTTCTCTCTGACTCTGGGTTTTTGAGACAGGATCTGTCTTCTACAGCCTGACTGTCCTGGAGCTCAGAGATCTACCTCAGCCTTTGCTGTGATTAAAGGCCTGTGCACCACACCCAGCCTATGTTTCTCTTTTTGTGCTCTTTTGGCTTTGTGTTTGATACTTACATCATGCATGGAGTCCAAAAGTTTTGTCAGTTGATAAAAGCGCTGCCAGTTCTGACTGGAGTTTCCTTCCCTTTTGACAATGGCCTTTCCTAGCTCTTTGATATAGGTCATTCGAATTTCATCAAATAACTCTTGGCTCTTGAGACCTTCCTTAGGAACTAAAAGGTAAGATGAAGTCAGGTAAAGAATTGCCTTGCTGTACCTTGTCACGCACCAAGTAGGACATTTCATGCATACTTCAGTGTTACAATGCACTTTCTTTTCTTTCTTTCTTTTTTTTTTTTTGGTTTTTCGAGACAGGGTTTCTCTGTGGCTTTGGAGCCTGTCCTGGAACTAGCTCTGTAGACCAGGCTGGCCTCGAACTCACAGAGATCCGCCTGCCTCTGCATCCCGAGTGCTGGGATTAAAGGCGTGTGCCACCATCGCCCGGCTTACAATGCACTTTCAATGCATCCAAAACCCCATGCACTTTCCAAGGACTGGATGGAGGACCACAGCGAAGTGGAATAGGGCAATGAGAACTGGGGGTCATAACCATGGGCAAGCCAATTATTGTCTATCTTATTAAATATGAGCTGGTGATGAAAAGCCTGTTTTGAAGATGAAATGATAATTAATGATATAGTTAACTTTGGCTGTATTCTTCACTTTCAATTAGCTCTATTTCCAGGTAGAAGGATTTAGGAACAACATTTATCCCACTAGCTACATGCTAAGCATTTGTATCATACAATGAGTTAATTAGAACTTTAAATTTAGCATGTAACATAAAAATGTGTTAGCATACTCAAATTTTATATGATTCTAGTATAAGAGGAAAGATGGTCTTTACTTTGTCATAATCTACATACAGCCCTTTCTAGGGAGCAAATATCTGTTTCTGTGTGCTTTTAAGAACTAACCATACTTCATGAAATCTGGATTGTAATATTGGGTTTTTTTTATTTTCCTATTGCTACTAAGGGCTGATCATGGGCATTTACTCTTGTGGAGTTACAACTTCTGTAGATGGTTACATTTCTCAGTGTGCTCTCACAAATACTGCTGTGCTAACAATGGTTAGGGGCAGTAAAAGTTGGGTAGTTTAATACAGAGACCTGAATCTGCAGCCTGCAGATTTCAGGTTAGGTGCTGTGTAATCCATGACTGCTGATGCCAGAGGGCAGACTGAGTAGCTGAGACAGAAATGGCCATGCTGTAGACATGTGCTGCTGCCTTTGAAGAAGTTCGCTACCTCGGATATTATACAGTGTCACACATCCTTTTACTTCAGCTCGTCAGTGCCTTCATCCAGTACTTCTGTAAATACCATAAAGTTGGTTTATTTACTCCACTTTAAAATTACCCTTCCAGCGTTTAGTCCATCTCCGTTTTTACTGAAACTATGGGTATATTTGAATTTATCTGGGCTCCATTTACCTGGCATCTCTTATCATGTCCCCTTGTGTCCCTCTTGCCTCCAAGCTCCTATCCTTCACTTCTCATTGTCTTGCTAGCACCTTCCCTGTGTCCACAAAAGCTGGCGATGTGCATATTCTAGTTGTCATCCTTGAAATGAGCGTCCACGCTTACCAGATCCTCCTCTAGGTTTATTATGTGATTCTTTTGTATTTTAGTTGTTTTTAACCCACAAGGGTATATTCTGTTATTTTATATATAGGCAAATGTCAGTTTAAACCTATGCATTCCCCACTACCTTAATCCTTTATTCCTTAACAAACATGAGTTACTTTCCTTCAGCCTAAATGAGAGTCCCTGGTGGCCAGCATTTTCACCCTGGCTTCTGGAGGAGACAGGCATTTTTTGGCTGTCTATATTCGCAGTGCTTGTTGACAGAGCTGGTTAGAACCTGCCTTGTCTCTGACTTCCTCTCCTCAGCATGGCTCTCCTTTGTTCCCTTCGAGCTTGGCCTCTTTTTGCACCTTCTGATTTTTTTTTTTTTAAATTTAAGAAATCGTATTTACTAAAAAGCAAAAAGGATGTCAACAAGACAGCAATCCATTTTTCAGTCACAGTCATATTTGATTATCAGAATAATTGTTTTGTGCACGTTACATCAGAGACACCTGAGGATGGAAACACTCCATTTACAACCTTACTGTACCAGCTGAGTTAGTAGCTACTGAAATACACCAGGACAGGGCTGTCTAAAGACACATTAGAGAGTGTGCTAATGATTTCCAAGCTGGAGAGTTTAAAATCAAATCTTACACAGCCTTCCATTTCAGTTTTTTTTTTCCATAAAGGGAGCTGTTTAAATACTGTATTGACAAGAAAACCTAAACCAGACCCGATTCATTGTTAGTTATCATCTTCAGTGTCCTCCGTTTCCTTGGCTTCACAACTCACTCTTGTACTGCATCCTTTCCCCTTATCCTGGATTTTGTTTTTTCATATGAAGTCGAGTTTTGATCTTTCAAGATCAGTAAACAAGTGTGTTGGGATTTTAATGGGGACTGCATTCAATCTGTAGATTGCTTTTGGTGGGATAGCCATTTTTACTACGTTAATCCTACCAATTCATGAATATGGGAGTCTTTCCATCTTCTGCTATCTTTCCAATTTCTTTCTTCAAAGACTCGAAATGCTTGTTGTACAGGCCTTTCACTTGCTTGGTTAGTGTTACACCAAGGTATTTTTCTATTATTTCAGGCTACTGTAAAGGGTGTTTATTCCCTGATTTCTTTCTCAGCCCATTTATTGCTTGTAGACAGGAGGGCTACCAATATTTTTGAGTTAATCTTGTTTCCTGTCTTGACTAAAGGTGTTTATCAGCTGTAGGAGTTCCCTGATAGAGTTTTTGGGATCACTTATGTACACTATCACATCATCTGCTAATAATGATACTTTAACTTCTTCCTTTTCAATCTGTATCCCTTTGGTTTCCTTTGGTTTTCTTACTGCTCTAGCTAGACCTTCAAGTACTACTGAATAGATATGGAGAGAGTGGAGTCTTATTCCTGATTTTAGTGGAACTGCTTTAAGTTTCTCTTTATTTAATTTGATGATGGGATCCCTCTTAAGAGATTAGCATCTTTTCTTTTAATAGTGTATGTCTAAGGTTTATTGATGTCTTTTCTTGGCACAATAGCCTATTTCTTTTCAGTGATGAATAATATACCATTATTGGATATATCAATTTATCCATTCACCTACTGGAGGATATCTCATTGCTCCCAGGTTTTGTCAAATACAAACAGCTTGGCTATAATATTCTTATTGACATATTTTTTCAATTCCTTTGTGTACTGATCAAGCAGTTGCTACATCAAATGGTGAGACTATTTTGGTTTTATAGAAAACTGCGTAACTGTCTTCTGAAATGACCGTTCTACTCTGCAGTTCTTTGAGCAACGAAGGAGAAGTCCTTTGCTCTGTGTCCTCACCAGTATTTGGTGTGCTCACTACTCTGAATTGGTGCATTCTAGACAGGTCCCTGCAGTATGTGACAGGCAGCACCGTGTCATGCTGACTTTCTGTCTTTATCTCCTATAATAAGGGTTCTTTGCATATTCTCAGTCTTTACAAACTGGGTTGTTGATTTTTCTTGTTGATGTTGAAGAGTTCTTTATATATTTTAGAGTATGTCACGTAAGACCATTCTTTTATTACTTATTCAAGTTGTCAAATAACTAATATAGACAAGAGCCTTCATATTTTTTTTTATTTTTCTAGCTTGGTTATTTTTGCTAGATGAAAGCAATTTCATTAAAAGTCTAAATGTCAGTAGTCTTGTTTAAACTTTTGGTTGATTTGACAAACTGTTGTTTTAGTTTTCTAGGCAATTCCCACACATGGCAGTATTCACTATTTAAGTCCAAACAATAACGCAGTATGAAACAGAATTATTGTTGGCATCCTTTTCTAACATAGTGATGTACTAAAGATGGAAGGGTGGAAAGAAAGACAGTTCTACACAGGTTTTAGTCAACTGAGATCTAGGCAGATCCCACCCCTATTTCTACAATACCTATTTATCGTATTAACATCAGTAACACTTAACATATATACACTACTCACTTGTTACCTTTCTGAAAACCATCTGACTAGCAAAACACAGTGGAACTGGTATAATTACTCTAACAGATACACAAAACAATAGGTTTAAAACTTCCACACCCCATGCGTTTGCCATATTTAGACATGACTCTTAGAAGTGAGTAGGTGGTTCACCAACCTGAGGAGAGAAGCAGTAAGGTTTTCATACAGAGATACTCTTCATATGATACCTGCAGTCTTTGTAACTCAGAGGATACATACAGCATTTGTTTACATTGTTCATACATGCAGGGTAGAGTCATTCTCTGCCTGTGAGACAAAATAAAAGTGTGCGTTAGAAAGAAAAAGTGCTAGTCTAAAATAACAGCTCAAGTTTGGTTTGGTTTTCAAATTTATGAACTCACGAGTGAAAGCATACCTGTTGCTAGCGATAATCCCCTGGAGAACTAGAATGGTGGAGAACAAGAGACTATTCAGTAATATCCCTTTATACTACAGACACGAGGATTTTGTTGTTTTAGAAATGTGAATACTTTGCTATTAGAACTCATTAAGCTATAGAATTCTGGAATGCCTAGCATACTTTATTAATGAATCATTAGGATTCAGTTATTTTACATATTTTCTAGTCTGCTTATTTCTTTTAATTTAGTTCTTGAGATTATAATATAATCCACATTCCCCAATATTCTCCTTCAAATTGACGGTCTCTTTTTGCATTAGTAGTTGTTACAAACATGTATATTTATTTATATTCCTAAATACACAAGTACGACATACTCAGTATGCAGGCAGGCACTGTGTATATACTTCTGGGGCTGACTAGTCGCATTGATTAACTAATTGGTGTGTTCTTCCCTGAGCAAGACTATTTCTCATGCTCTCAGCATCCCTTAGTTGCCTGTAGCTCTTTGTGTAGGGTTGAGTTCTTGTGAGATTTCCTTCATCCATGTGAACATATCTATTGTTGAGCTCCTGTTTAGGCAAGGGTACTAGTTTTCTTTATAAATGGCAGATGTTATTTTATTTTCTTTAGCATTTAGAGTTATTACCAGTTACTCCTTTAAATCAACATTTGGCATCTGACTATAGTCAGATTTACAACATAGTTTTTGATCTTATTATTTAAAAATCAGAAGCCCCTCTGATGAATAGTAGTTTATCCTAAAATCAGTTATGTGTGACGGTTATGCTAAGGGGCAGTATTGACACTTGTCACTCTCTTGGTCTTCCATCTTATCTTTTGAGACAGTTTCTTACTGAACCTGGAGCTTATGTATAGGCTATGCTGTCTGGCCAGAAAGCCCCAGGGATCCTCCTGTCTGTAATTCCCTAGTGTGTGTCTCCATGACATGTAAGCAGCTAAAGGACAGGGCAATTTCTATATTCTGATGGAGTTATGGGTGAAGCCCAGTTGGGAGAGTGCTTTGCCTGGCACTGCACTCAGGCTCACCCCCATC
Source organism: Microtus ochrogaster (assembly GCF_000317375.1). Lineage (NCBI taxonomy): Eukaryota > Metazoa > Chordata > Mammalia > Rodentia > Cricetidae > Microtus > Microtus ochrogaster. The sequence continues at coordinate 27,841,606 of NC_022020.1, forward strand.
CCCTTCCCTCTCCCCAGGCTAGGAATGTTATGCATTATTGTTTATCTCTAATACACGATGGCTATTTCTTGGCCCTAGAACAAAATCAAACATCTGTTTCATGGACTAGACGATTTTGTTTGGCCATTATTCACTCCCCTAAACACCACCACACCCTTGAGGGCCTTCTTCCAATTCCTCACCCGTGCCAAGCTCACCTCCATTCCTCACACTTGTTCACAGGGTTTGGTTTTTTCTTCTTCTTTTGTACAGTGAATAATTAGCTACTCAAGCCCTCCGGGTTCCAAAAACTCCATCATCTGCACCCCACCCCGCCACACTATCCACTTCGTCTACTATTTTATTTTGCGTTTTTATAATACTGCTTGGCACTTGATAAGTACCACTACTTATAATATGGCAGGAGAAAATGACAAGTACCACCAGTGGGGAGACAATATTAACGTTCACTGGGATGATTAACTGCTTCAGCTAGGATTTTTTTCCTACTACTTTCCAGCTATTGGGAAGTCTCTGCTGTACCTTCTGAGATGTGTGCCCCAGAAATAACCCAGCAGTAGTTCAAAGAAGAGGGTTCTGGATTCAAGGTTACCTCATAACAATGGCTCTGACATACTCCTTAAGAATCTCTCCTTAAAAATACCTCGGTTATCTCATCTGGTCCCCACTAAACATGTAAGATAAAACAGGAGCTTAACTGTGTCATTGCTCCAGCCTCTCCCATTTAATGTTTAGCTCAAATAGACGCACTTCTGTAGCTCCTACACTTTTAATTTCTTTTTTTAAAATCTGGTACATACAGTAAGGAATGCTTGCTATGCACAACCTCTTTAGGATGTCTCAAATACTCTCCAATTCCCTTTTCTCTGACTCTTCTATGCATTAGTCAGCATTGGGTCCTGAGCTCACTGCTCTTCTGGATACCTGTCAGGTGGTCATTGTCATTGCATGCATTGTACCTGAATGATGGTGTGCTGATGGGGCTTTATGGTCTCACTACTTCTGGGAGGAACTCTTAGAAGAATCTATAAATAGACAATAAAGGATAATCTCTATTTTCTTCAGAGAATACCCCCTGGACTCTGTGTATGAACTCATACGCATTCTAGGAAAGGACAAGTCACTGGCACAAAGGCAAGTGACAGAAAACAGAGAGCAAAAGCAAAAACCTCTGGGAGAGGTTATATTTGGTCTTACATGAACTAACACGGTGTGTTTAAGGAATGACCAGTTAAAGTGTCAATAGAAAGTGAGGATTGGGTGGCGGCGCACGCCTTTAATCCCAGCAATCGGGAGGCAGAGGCAGGCAGATCTCTGTGAGTTTGAGGCTAGCCTGGTCTATAAAGTGAGTGCCAAGGTAGCCAAGACTGTTAGAGAAACCCTGTTTCAAAAACAAAACAAAACAAAAAAAAACCACAAACCATGTGCAGCAGTCATAAGCACAGATACTGGCATAGGCCTAAAGGATAAGACAATGGCTGAGTTATGAAACTGATGAGTTGTGATAGTTCTTCAGTTAAAAAAAAATCACCATATTATGTTTCCTCATACATACTTTTTCCTTTTTTTAGACAGGGTCTCACGTGGCCCAGGCTGGCCTCAGACTTGCTAGTAGCTAAGAATAATCAAAAAATTCTAATATTCCTATGTCCATTTCTTCAGTGCTAAGATTATAGGTATACACATTGCACCCAGTTTATGCTGTGCTGGGGACATACACACTAGACAAACACTTTACCACTTGAGCTACACCCTGAGCACAGTTGTTGCAATCTAGGGCATAGAGGTTCTAAGCATTGCCATGCAAACCATTACCTCTTGTCTCCATGTCTGTAGCACTTCACATCTACTTAGTGGGCACATTCTTATTGTTTTTACGGGCTCCACATGAATTTTCTCATACTCATTTTGTCTTCTTGATTAGGGTTATATAAATTAGAGCAATAGTACAATAAGATTATTGTTACTTGCCACACTGTATTGACATCAAGACTCCAGAGATGCCTAAGCTATAAAGTGTTTTGTTTTTTGTTTGTTTGATTTTTAAACAATGGTTATCTATTATGTAGCTTTGGCTGTCCTGAACTTAGTATGTAGCCCAGGCTGGCCTGGAACTCACAGAGATCCACTTGCCTCTGCCACGGGAGATGTGGGTTATTAACAGGGTACCCTACCACATCCAGCTGGAGCAAAGGCATTTGTAAATGTTATCTCAAGACAGTAATAATGGGACATTTGCACATCATCTTAGAATTGCTCTACTTTCCACTGACTGACAAACAAGCCTGCTTCAAGTCTGTCTAGATCCTAGAGAGCTGGTGGGATTGACTCAGGACCACATCATTATAATAACCCAATAGGAACATCAGCTGTGGAAAATACAGTATGAATGTAACTTACTCATTAATAATCAGATCAGGAGCAAAGCACAGCAGATTTGCACTTGCTTGTCTGTATGATCTCCAGCCCAGGGCAAATGCCATCAGAAACATCCATGAGTACTGCAGGAGGGTCATTTGGTCATCCAGGTGTAAGTTTCGGAACCCTAAATTGGAAACACTCTAGTTGATCAGTTGGCCTTGTTTGGGGGGGGGTGACCTTTAACAGATAGCATCTGTCAGATCAATACCTAGACACTCAGAACTTTTAAATGGTTTAACAAAATGTATGAATAGCTTGGATTTTTGTCACTTTTGCTTATTTAAATATATACAAAGTAAAAGAGAAAGCCAAGAGTCTTAGCTTAGTATATTTCTTAATGGATTCAAACTTTATAATTCCCTGCTACCTATCTTGTGTCCTTTGCCAAAATGGTGGGGGTGATGGGTGCTTAGGTCACTTAGTCTTCCTCTACCTGTGTAGCCATAAGCTTGCCAATCCCACCACCTGTAAAGTCAGGGCTGAGCTTGACACTGAATTCTACTACACCAAAATTCCAACATGAAACTTGTGCTTAAAACTGCCTTACAATTAGATGAAAAATTATATTCAACATGTGATGTTTCATTTAATGAAAAGTGAAAATGATTTTGCGTTAGTAATTTTTGACAAATTCAACACACCCACTTTATCAATTTCAAAAGCAACAAACAAAATGAATGGGGTTTTCAAATGTTCTCCTCCAGGTGTCATAGTAAAGATACATGATCTTATCTAAAATTAAATGCTATGGGTGTCCAAACGGTGTCTACAGATCTCTCATTTGTCCTTATGAGTAAGAGAAACAAGATTTTCTGTGTGATTAGGGTGATATAAATTCTAAAGAGCCGTAGAACAGCTGTATTTTTTTGAGGGGGGGGTGACCCCAGGGTCTTGTGCATGGTAAGCAAATGGTATACCACTGAGTAATATACCAAGCCCAAGCCAGAATGCCTTTGTTCATTCTGTACTCCTGCCATCCTGTGTCTTACCTGGTATTGCCTTGGCCCATTTCACTGCTGCAATCACTTGGCGGCCACCTAACATGTTGAGCGTGTTCATGATTCTCCAGGCTGAGTCTGGAACAGAGCTGTCGTAGCCTGCATATAAGACCTCAGGTTCAATCACCTCCAGCAGTGACACCAGGGTAGGGGTGAGCTGTGGCAATGTTGCAGGAACTACTGTTTTGTTAGAATTTTCAGAAGTCTCTTGTGCAGCTCCTGCAGTGGCTTGCTGAATCCCTTTTATTTTTTTCTTTGTTTTTCGAGCTGTGGATATTGGGAAAAGTAGAAATGTACTGAATCAACTTTGTAGCCCAAACTTTCCAATTACAAGAGGGGTTTGATTTCTGAACTATTATTGAAGTAAAACTATTTTTAAGTTTTTGGCATATGTGGTAGTTTGAATATAAATGCCCCCATAATTTTATAGGGAGTGGCACTATCAGGTGGTGTGGCTTTGAGGTCTTTTGCTTAATCTTCTCTCAGTGTCACAGTTCACTTCCTGTTGCTTGTAAGATGTAGGACTCTCAGCTACTACTCCAGCACCATGTCTGCCTGCCTGCTGCCTTGCTGAACTATACGCCAGCCCCAATTAAATGTTTTCTTTAGAAGAGTTGCCATGGTCATGTTGTCTCTTCACAGCAATAGAAACCTTAAGACAGCATGTATCTGTGAATGTTTGTTATGCACAAGTGTGAGTGTGGTGTATGTATACATGTGTATGGGGAGAAAACACATATACATAGAGAAGTTGGGTGTCCAACTCTCACTCCCCACCTTATTCTTTGAGGCAGGCTCTCTCACTGAAGTGGGAGCTAGACTAGCAGCCAGTGAACCCAGATACCCTCCTGTACCCACCCTATCTCCCAAAGTGCTGGGTTTAACACGCAGGGGCATAACCAGGCCTGGCTTTTTATGTGGGTAATGGGACCCAAACGTGGATTTCCATGCTTGCCTAGCAGGTGATCTTACCCAGTGAGCCCTCTCTCTAGCTCCAGAATTTTTTATTAGTAATTATGATGGCATGGCATGGAAACAGAGAAATTTTGTTTCTAGAAGGGAAAGATCCATTGGAATTCACTCCCGTAATTTGTTTCCCCTAAAAGTGAGCCAGGAGTCTACTGTTGGCCTTTAACTTCTGATCCTGACTCCTAAGTGCTAGATTATTTTTATTCTTATTTTTATTAATTCGTCCAGAATTTCATACAATGTATTTTGATGATATTTACTCCTTTTTCTAACTCCTCCCAGGTCTACACCCTCTTCCCCACTCTGTTCTCACTATTATCTTTTAAGGCCCATCAAGTACAATGTGTGCTGTCCAGTCACTTTTGGATGTGCATCCTTCCCCTGGAGAGGGGTGACCTGTCAGGGGCTACACTCAATAGCTGCTTGGCTAGGGTGTGGGCTTCTGTGCCCATTCCCCTCTCCATGCTGAGATTTGGCTTGAGCTTGCCCAGGTTTTGTGCATGCTGCCATAACTGCTGTTAGTTCTTATGTGCATCTGTCTGCCACGTCTGGAGAGCACTGTTTCTTGTAGTCATCCACTGCCTCAACTCTTACGGTCTTTTCCACCCTCTCTTCTGCAATGATCCCTGAGTCTTGGGAGGAAGAAGTTTGCTATAGGTCTGCCATCTAGGACTAAGTATTTTGCATTGAATACAAATATACGCTTGAATTAATTTTTGTAACCATTGTAATTTCAAGAAACAGGCAACCATCATTTTATTTAAAGCAGTGTTTAATGTGTTAGTACTTGGCTGTCCATTTTAAACAACTTGGATGGACTTAAAGCTTTGGGATGGTCTGGAGGGCCTGGACTTTATATTTAGCAGCACACTCTATGGAAGGTAGCATTAGGAGTCTCTTCCATAAGGAGAATGAGCTGAATACCATTCTTTCAATATCAACATCTTTCATTTAAATTAGTGCTACTCTTACTTCTTTGGTCTCTCAATATAAGATTAATCTTTTTTAAAGGTTTCTTTTCATTTTTAATTATTTATATACGTTTATGTCTGAAAAGGGTATGAGTACATGATTGCATATCAGATCCCCTGGAATTGAGTTACAGGCAGCTGTTAGTCAAATGTGGGTGCTGGGAAGTGAACTTGATTCCTCTGCCACTGATCCATTTCTCCAGCCCAAAGACTAGTCTTTGTCATTATTGCTTATTTAATTCCTGCTCATTGTCTATATTTACAGTTCGGTCTACAGCTTCCAGGATGACTTCCCTAACCTTCAGGACAGAATTTGATGGCCTTCCCTCTTGATCCTGTAACATTATTCCTTTTGTGGCATGCCAGGCTATTTTGTGGTTGACTTTGTGCCTAAATAGAAAGTAAGCTTCTCAAACTCAGGCACTGAATTTGGATTCTCTTTCTACTTGCTGAGTACTTGTTAAATGAAGAACCGTAATAACAGTGAACATTAATGTGAGTTATAAGACACCACTTTTCAGCGTTTGCTACTTCAACTACAGCAAAATCCCAAACTTTTCCAGAGGAAAGTTTCTAAGTGAGATTAAGTGTTGAATATATAACTTGTTACATAAACACGGATATCAAATTCTAACTTACAAGTAGTTTTAGTTTCTTTTATACTTAAACCACAAAACCATCCACTAATGCCTTAATTTTTTTTGTAGAGTTGTAATAAAACATACATTTCAAGTAAAAGGTGTGCTTTTTTTTGAAATGCCAAAGAAAGAGAAGAACATGAAATAGATCTCATACACAATACTTTTTCAACCTTAGGGAATGGTTTTAAAAAGGAGTAAGAAGGATGAAAACAAACTTGCTTCAAGTTATGTAATTTTCAGTATTATATAATTTCTTTAATATATACTCTGGCTGTCCTAAATTCAATGTATATAACAAAATTGATGAGTTAATACATAAATGATATGATCATGGCAAAAATCCAAAATGTTGTACAATATATTTTATTGGACAATAATATAACATTATGCTAATTAAGCATGTATAAACTGAGTTCATTAAGTGATTACATCTGCTTGCTTTTATAAAAATTGAAGTGATCGGTTTTTATGTGGTAGCTAGACAGTTCCTTTTAGGTATCTCCATTACCTTCAAGGTTCATTCCAGCCTGAAGACATTTTCGATAGCGGCATGCTGGGCAGTTTTTTCTTCGAATTTTATCAATGATACAATCATTTCTTCCAGCACAAAGATAATTGTGCTGTCCTAAAAGAGACAAAAGGGGCATTGTTAAAATTACACAGATCTATAAGGGTAATTTTTTTTATGAAGAGCCTAGTCTCTGTTTTTATTTTGAGCAAAATGTGATCAAGATACAAAGTCACTGACTAAGGAAAGCAGTGAAGTAGGAAGGCATCATCAGTGTGCTCGTCTACATGAAATCCAATGTTAGAGAACTTATTCTGTTCAACAAATTTCAGAGTTAATTAAAACCAGCCTTACTAAGGCATTTCATAAGTAGATGTGTACAAATCGTAAATATACTTTAAGAGACAGAACTGTATTCTGATAGCCCTGTGCCAAAAGTCAGCACTTTAAAACTGCTTATATAGTTCCTTTAACAGTTACAGATGGCGTCTGCAATGTCTGGGATCGCTTTATTACTATTTCTGACATATTGTTGATGTGACTAAAGAGAAAGCAGGGTTAAAAATATTTGGGAATGCCTATGAAAAAATGAATTTAATAAACATACCTTCACATGTAGGTAAAATGTCTTCCTTTTTTTTTTTTTTTGAGACAGGGTCTTTCTGTGTAGCTCAGGAGCCTGTCCTGCAACTCACTCTGTAGATCAGGTAGATCAGTCTGGCTACAAACTCACAGAGATCTACCTGCCTCTGCCTCCCGAGTGCTAGGATTAAAGACGTGCTACACCACCGCCTGGCTTTCTTCCCAATTTTAAATGAAGTGAAATGTTACAAATTGCTAACAACTGGTTACATAAATCACAAACTACAAAGCTCACAAAGATTAATATGCTTTTAGAATATAAGGATGTTTGGAGTCACCTGTGGCCTCAAATGCTGACTGAAAATAGTGCTAGCATCTAAATTTTCTGGTACCCAGTATTGAAGGACTGTCATTCTCTCCTGTCAAAAAATTTCAAAGAACATTAAAAAGGAAAAGACTAAACGTGTTTCTGTCTCCCACGTCCACATTCTCCTTGTCCTCTTGAAAGGCAGAGGGAGTAGAAATTTCCTACCTAAGACTGACTGTTCACATAGACATATCAATAACTGACATTCCATGTTACTTATGCTAGATGGGATGGCAAGATGTTGAGAAAGGAAGGACATTTCTCATCATATTTAAAGAAATGCAATGTCAGCTCACCAGGCTGAACGTATCCAGTCCTGGTTTCTAATAAGAGGCTTCTTTTTCTTTAATGACTAGGCAACTTAAAACTTGAATTAAAAAGTATTTTGTTTTCCTGATATGATAAATCATGATGCTCTTTTAAATACGAGTTTGGAGTACACAGTTAACTATCAGTTAACTGATGAGGCTACAGAGCTGACTATGGCTACACATCTCGCTTTATTTCAGGACTACTCTTCCATGCCAAATATCTGTGCTTTCTGACATCCTTTCTGTATTATGTAAGCTTCCTGGCTTCTTGTACACAAAATGGAAGAACTAACCCAATAAAATCCTATTATATAGGACTGAAGAGATGGCTCAGCAGTTAAGAGCACTTGCTGCTCTGGCACAGGACCTGAGTTTAGTTCCCAGCATCCACTTGGGAGCAGCTCACAACTGTCTAACTCCAGTTCCTGGTAATCAGATGCCTTCTGGCCTCAGCAGGTACCAGACATGTACATGGTGTTCTCACAGGCAGACATTCATATGCATAAAATAAAACTAAATCCTTCTTAAAAATCCCATCATGCAGCAAAAGGAAAAAAAAACCCTGCAGAGATTGCATGCACAGCTGAAACAGTAAAATTTCACCCTTAAGAACATCTCCATATCACTGTCTTGCAGAATCTCCCCACACTAGTATCCTGCAGTTATGGGAGAAATTCCTTCTAGAGTAGAAGAGAGCCATTGTTTGTTTTATATCAGCTAAAAGGCTCAGCTATGCATTTTCTGCTGATATTGATTTCTTTGTCCAGGGTATAGTGTAGTGTGACTCTTCACCATAGGCTCAGGTTATCATAATAAAAGTACGATGTTCAACTGGTCGATTCCTTCCTTATTATAAAACAAGGGATTGGAACTGGTGTTCAATATCTCACAAGGAATGAACATGCACTACTAATAGTAATTTAACAACCATCTCTTTAAGACAGGTATCTGGAGTCCTGTTTCCTGCTACCTGGTAAATATCCTTTTAATTTCTCAATACCAAGTGAAGAGCCTTGAGATCGCCGAAGCCTCTCAATACTGCGGGTACTGGTACTTTTGGCTGAAATTTACTTTTAGCATGTGTCTGTGGCTTGCTGTTAATGATAGGAGTAGCAGTCAGACTAAAAGATACCTGATGTTTCTGTCCCCTGATACACAGTAATGTAGTCCCTTCCCAAATCATGCCAAGCTGACTTCTGTGACCAATAAAATATTTCATAGATCAAACTGGTATGGAAATAGGAACAAAACAAAGGTCATGTAAAATATGCAGACTACAAACTATCCTGGGATTAAATGTAATACAATCTGATCAGGTTCAACTTCTCAGTAGCAGTATGGTCCATTGGGGTGCCAAAAAAAATAAAAAATACAAAAATCCTGTTCTTGAAAACATTAACCTTTTGGAGTTTGTTCTCTGATGAATCAGTGTTGGAAAGTTTGTAAATCTTAGAGGTAATTATGCAAATATCATGTTCAACATACCAGAAGTTACTCAGTGCATGGCAGCAATTAGTTAAATCTCTTGTTAATTACTTTTATTTCAGCATCCACCTATATTATAAACTGGCAGGTGTCAGAGGCTTGTCATACGTGTCTTTGAGAGTCAATGTCCTGATGCAAACACCTTACTTGGAGACCACTGTTGGAATCCCAGCTATGCCACTTCAACTCTCAAACCTGACTGCTCCTCTGTCGGACATAGATCCCATTAGGATCTAAGTGCTCACAGGGCCATAACTGTTTTGGTATGTGTGTACTTCACATGTGGAAAATGAAGTCATTGATAACTGTCTACCTTATGTTAACAATAAATTTAGATACTGTGGGTAAAATGACATTTTAAAAAAAGGGACTGGCAGGGCAGAGGAGCATAGAAAACAACGGAGAACTCCCAGGATCTTAAATTACAAAACAAAATATTGTGCCCAGCGGTGGTGGCACACACTTTAATCCCAGTAGTTGGGAGGAAGAAGCAGGCAAATCTCAAGTTTAAGGCCAGCTTGGTCTATGCTAGTTCCAGGACAGTCCAGTTCTGTTACAGAGAAACCCTGTCTTGAAAAACCAAAAAAGAAAAACAGAAAGAAATAAAGAAAATATTTACTCTTAATACATCTTATATAAATAATAAGTGCTTAAAACTTACTCATATTTATATTTGGGTATTTAGAATACCAATATGGGGGTTAAATATAATTTCTAGTATGTGTTAAAATGTGATGTTAAATATATACCTTTTAAGGAAGAAATGCTACAAACTGTGTATAGGGATTTTACAAGTCTAGATAAAGATTTGAGTTAGAGTACCAAAGTGTATAGAATTTTAGAGCTGGGAAGTGCATTTGAGAACATTAAAATTCAAATAAAAGAGGAAAGAGAGCCAACTAATATACCCATTACACATTTAAAGATTTTCTTGCTAATCATGGAATCTAGCCACTATACTCTGCTGAAATAATTAAATAATAAACATTTCTTAAAAAATAGTGCAGCTAATACTATTTTTTTTTACCTAAAAATAAGTGAAAGAGTTAGTTTTAAATAATAATTTAGTTTTATTTTCTGGTTTAATTCCATTAAGAATTTAACTTTTAGGAATGGTATATAAACTATCTCTAATACTAATCTTTCTCTCTGGGGTGTGTACCCACCAGCACAAGGTCATCCTGTATCATTTTTACAGTGCAGTCACCCTCTTTAAAACATCACTGTTCTAGACTACCTCTGTATGATAATCTCTGTACTTGGAATTGTTAATTCGGACTTTATTAAGTGGACCCTGACCTCCCTGAAGGCAGATCAAGTCTTAATGGTATTTATAGTACTTAGCATGACCTCTTATTAGCAGAGACCTCCCATTTCCTAGTGTCACTCATTTTTGTCTGACAGGGGGAGCTGGCAGCTTTGAAACCAGCTTGCTTATGGGGAATGGAAAGCCTCTGCTGTCTGACTGTTCAGACTCAGCAGAGTCAGCTCACGTAGCTGTATTCCTCACAGTGTCTTCCTCAGTTCTCTCTCAGACTGAACTTTCAGCAGTTCCTTCCTCCTGTCCTTCCCCTCCCCAATGGAGGACATAAGAGGCGCCATGCTTGGCCCTAAATGGATGTCTAGCTTTGATGGACTTTGCATACAATGGACAGTCCAAAATGTAGTGTGAGAAACAGGAACAAAACAGAGCAGACACGAAACTCTTCAAAACACACACTACCTTCCACTGCTCTTTTGAAGAACACTTTACAGCTCCCACATGTCAATACGCCATAATGGCATCCCGAAGCTTCATCAGAACACACCAGGCAGAGCTTGGGAGGTGGTCCCGCTGCTGTTGAGGAGCTAGATGGAGGAGAGCTCACATCTGGTCGCATTCCAGGGCTAAAGGAAGAGGAGAAACAGTGTCATGATTGTCACCACTATGAAAGGAATAGCAGCATATATTTCTTTTACCTTTTTATTCCACGTTAGTAAGTTCCCAATGAATTGTCTTTTAAGTACTAACAGGCATCAGAATGCCCTATCTAAATATATTTAAACACATATTATTTTTCTACATTAAGTATGAAATGCAGGAACTGGCAAGACTGCTAAGTGGTTAAGATCACTTGTCCAGCAGACATGAGAACCTGAGTTCAAATCCCTACCACCTTCATACAAAGCAGGGCATAACTGCATGCCTATAATCCAGCATTGGGGTACAGAAACAGGTGGCTATGAAGGGCTCCCCAGACAGCCAGCCTAACTGAAACAGTAAGGTTCCCAGTCAATGAGAGACTCTGTCTCAAGTCAGAAAGGTGGCAAGTGACAGATGATACATACCCTATGAACTGCTCTGGTCTCTACACATCTGCATATTTGCATGCATGTATAACAAAAACATACAACAGTAATAAAATAAAAATAAAATATGAAGTGAAATAGCTAATGTTGTAGTTCACTTAGACTATAATTACTATTTAAATGTAATATAATATGCATTATTTTCTAAGTGTGCAATTAGCAAGATTTTTTAAAAAAATGGATTAGACCTGTAATTACCATTAAAATCAAGAGAGAATATTTCCACCACATCCCAGAATTCTATCCCATTAATTGCCTAGAACATCAGTCTTTTTTCCTCTTAATTTTATGATCTTACATTAATTAAGAATCATTAGCATTCTCTAATATAGAAAATATTTTACACCAGCTAATAAATTGATCCGAGGTGAAACAATAGTTTCTTATGACTAGGAAAAGATTATTCCAGAAACATTACTGTACATATTGGAAAAACTCTAGTTTTCAACCCTGAGAATGACCATCCTGCTCTCACACAACAGAATGCCCCAAGGCAAACAGTGCCGAGCACGAGCGAGCCTGACCCTCTGACCAGGCCTCCCATGCCACTGTGCCAACTTCTTACCACCACAGACTGTGTACAGTGTAGCACTTATTAGTTTAAAGTTCTTAAAATTTCAGTAAGAACAATGGATGCTTATCTTTTACCCGAAGCAATGAAGACAGGAGATTAACTATTAACTATTATATTTCATATTGACAATGATGGTTTTCAATACCAAACTATCCTAAGGAACTCCTATCACACATGCTGACTCTGAAACTAAAACTATCTATGTATGTTTGTGTGTGTGTGTGTGTGTGTATGTATGTAGCTAGCTAGCTAAAAAGAATTTCTAGGCTCCTGCTTCAAATGACACTGCCTATTCCTTATCTTCTTAAGTACTCTCAAACAGGCTTTCAAAAATACGAATAGTGTCAACTTGTTGGGTGTGGAAGAACACTTCATGTTAAAGTATGTTGTTTATCACTTACATAAGACAGTTGACAAACATAGACACACTCTCTCTTTCAGCACTGTGCTCACTCTGCTCCCCAAAAGGTGGTACATAGGAGTAAACTAGAGTGGTGTCGATTGTCCCCGTCCTCCATGCTTTCATTCCAGCCCAGGACAGCGCTGCATTTCCAGTGCATTGACAGCTGAAGCAGTGTCCTTACTTTGATCTATTAGAAACAACAAGGAATGTCTTTCTGTTGCTAAATTTACTTAGGAATGAAACTAAAAAGTGGTAACTGTAGCTGGGAGTTGTTACTTGTCCCTCTAATCCTGATACTCAGGAGGATGGACTGGAAAGACCACTACAAACCTGAGACCAGTGTGCGACCTGCCAGTTCTGGGAAACCCTATGAGACCCCGTTTCAAGGAACAACCAACCAAACAAAAATGTGTTATAATTCTAGTAAGTCAGTCATTAAGCCCAAGGTTCACCCTAAATTTAATCCTCAAATGAAGTTTCCTACATTTTGCCAAGTGTCTGTTTATCTAGTGGCTTAATCAATAGGGCAGCATACCCTACCCTTCATTTAGTTCTGGGAATGGCTCTAGGTTTCACATTGTTCTTTGAGCACTGTCAACAGACTTTCTGTTTGCTCCATATCACAAGGTATTGATTCCTTGCTAGATTTGGGTAAGTGAACTGACTGCATACTGAGGAGATTCTCTCCTATTAGGCTCTGAGATGACTGATGTGCTTGGCCACACCCTCTGGTGACTGCAGACGTAAGGTAAAGCAGCTGCTTTTGGCCAGAGTTCTACACTGAAGTAGGAAGGTCCTGGGATGACACAGAGTGTAGTAATTTGCTAGGGGAGCAAAACTCCCTAGCCTCTCTTCTGAAGATGGTCCTATTCCTGCTCGGTCAATCTCTTCTCAACTGACATCTATTTTTAGGAAGCAGCAAGTTACTTGTATATTTAGTTTATGGAAAATGAGCACATTGTTTAAAGATTTTTAAGGTCAAGTCTATAAAGTTGCCTTTACTAGTTTTACATATGGTATTCACATATGTATAAAATATATGTATATATCTGAATTTTAAACAATATTTTGTAGTACATTATGGCTTACCGCCATGAGGAGACCCTCATTTAACCTCTGAATAACATTGTGCTAAGATGCCAGCATCTCCAGGTGAGGTCATGCACACAGTGGCACATTGGTACTCACAGAGGACACTGACTTGTTTCAGATCTCAGCAGTCCCACCTGACTACCTGCGTAGCTTTTGGAAAGTGTTGACTACTCTGAGTTTTAGCTTTCTCATCTTTAAGCTAGATTTTGAAACCAAAATAACACTTTAGAAGTCTAGTGTATAGTTCATTCTTGCAGCAAAGAATTAACGCATACCTGTTCATTATTTTCTTAAGGAAAATAAGTCTAAAATCTAGAACAGTAGTCTCCAAATTATCACACAAAAATTAGAATACATGAAAAACATGTTTAGACTACTCAAATATGATTTATAGATGGGAAACAGTTAAAACTAAATGAGTGAAGAATCTAGAACCCAAGTCAGGCTTCGGGGAATCATCTGAAGTACATCAGATAAGAACTCGGTACGTGGAAAGCTGCATACCATAGACATCAGTGTAGGGAAAAATCAGCTTTTATCACACAGAAGGGAACTCTTTATAAGAAACAGAAGAACACAGCTACAAGTGTTATTTGCTATGATATTGTCAAAAGGGCAAGGGGCTCAACAAAATGCTAGATCCCCAAGGAAAATAACTCAAATCTTCTAATAAAAAGGTATCGCAGAAAGTATAGTTATGCTGTAGTAACTGTATATTTCACATGCTTTTTCTTATGGATACTATCAAATGCTAATAGCACAAGTATACCGTGGAACAATCTTTGTATACTCTAAATAAGTATTGCTCTCATCAGTTAATAAAAGCTGGCTGTCCTATTGGTGGGCAGGAAGAGACTGGGTGGGAGAGACAGACTAGGAGGATGCTAGGAAGAAGGGTGGAGTCTGAGAGCCTTGAGCCAGACATAGAAGCAGCAATATGAGAAGTTCACAGGTGAGGTAAACGAGCCTTGGGGCAGCACACAGATTACTAGAAATGGGTTGCTTTACGTTATAAGAGCTAGCTAAAAAAACAGGATTAAGATATTGGCCAAACATTTATAATCAATAGTTAAGTCTCTGTGTAGTTATTTGGGGAGTGGCTGGTGAGGCAAAAAAGTCCACCTACATAAGTATTTATATCTCTATTTTGTCACATATTAAAAACATACATGTGTTGATATATACAGAATTAAGCATTTCTTTGCTTTCTCAAGGATGTTCAGTGGACTTGACCTCTTTTAACTATGAGGTGGTGGTGAATATAATGATTAACATCTGTTAAGCTCATCAGTGCAGGTATCATCATTCTGAGAGGTCTTGGGGCTTCCATGGGTCCTTAGAATGCACTGTGAGAAGTGCTTTCATGGAGAACATTGGAGATAATACAATAGTTTGATAATGATTTAGTGTCTTTAAATTCTCAATTGTTCTGTTTTGAAATGGGATATTAATGAACTGAGCAAAAGGAAATGGTATTATATACTAAACTTGAGGCTTTCTCTAAAGCATAAGAATGTTAAACTTACAAACTCAAGTGTTATGGTTGGCTTAGCCTTCAAGTTAATTTAATCAATAATTTTTCAATGCAGTGTGAGATATCCACCTCAAAAAACAAGCGTTAACTACCATGGGAAAATCTTGGGAGCACAGCTGCCACGCTGGTTTAATTTTTAACAAGTACTAATGGAGTAGGTGCGTTCTTTTCAGCTTTTCAGTGTTGTTCAAACGCCACAAGGCACTTCTCAATAAGGGGACAGTTTTGTTCCTAGGGGACATCTGGCAATGGCTGAAGACATTTATTTTTCACAAATGGGGGAAAGCTACTTTTGTAAGAGATAAAGGCCCAAGATGTGAAAAATACCCTCCAGTGCAAAAGATAGCCCCCAATAACAGACTTGCCTAGCTTCAGTTGTCAGCAGTGCTGAGGTGGAAGCAGCTTTGCCATAAATTGCACATAAATTAGCACATAAATTGGTATGGATAAATAAATAAAATCTAACAAGAGCCAGAAATATTTTTAAAGTGTGTGGTGCTCATTCTTGATTGGTGAATCCAGAACACAATCCCTACAGCTAAGACTCACAGTATCCTGGGAGAGGGAAGAGGAAGACTGTAACTTCCAGAGGACACAGTATCTACTCTGCGACAGTGTCTTCCATAGGGACAGAAGAGTCTCAAAGATATGTTTCCTAAATAAGACCCAAACAATGACAATGGCAGTTGACATGCTGATGTGGAAGGAGAGTATCTCACAGGGTCCAAGCCCTAGACGAAAAGCCACAGGTTCTGACTGCTGAAAGAGTCTTTCTCAGCGATGGGCTCTCCAATCAGCTAATATCAAGTAGTCAGCCCTAAAATTTATACATCTGAGTGACAGTAATGTACTCAGGTTATACTTTTCCATATGTGTGCTTGAGTGTGTGCAAGTACACGCAAGCACACACACCTCAATATTAACTGAAGAAAAACAGGCCATGAATTTGAGAGGGGCAGAGGGCAGACATGTGGGATGGAGGAATGAGGAAAATTTATAAATACAGTAGTCATATATGAAATTTGCAAAAAATTAGTAAAAATTTTTAAAGGAATGATTGCTTTATTGAGGTAGCCTCTGTAGTCTTTTAGTTCAGACAAGTCCAAACAGTGGTTCAAAATGGAGTTGAAGCCAGAGACTATGCAGGCCTGGTTGTCAACGACAGAATTAGCTTGAGTAGGTAATTTAATTTTTTCCTCTAGGGCTAGCAGTGAAAGGTGGATTTTACACATTAAAGTCACCTGTACTTTTCTTATCTTTGTTCATTAGGAAAAATGTGAAGACTCAGCTGCACACACCAGGAGACTGTAGTTTCTGACTCTTTATGTTTGCTTTAGCTAATACTGATTGATTGTTTACTAATATGCTATGGAATAGTTCTCAAACCAAATATAAAATACTCCGGGGGAAGATTTTCACCACACTTCTGTTCTATGATTTCAGGAGGACACATTTTATCTTATTTTAGCAAGACAAGAAAACCTGCTTATTTATTCTTTGCTTTGCATTTATGGAAGAAGGCTTCCACTTTAGGTATATATAAAAGCTTTCTGTAATGTTTTGACAAGGCAGGGGGGAAAATCAATGTTTCTTTTGAAAATACTTAATTTCTCACTGTCTGCATGGATCAGAAAGTTATTTGGTGAGGATTCTGATAACCAAATGATTTGTATCCACGATTAAAAGTAGAATGAGATCCAATTTCACTCCTAATCTTTCAGTTTAAGCTAAGAAATTATAGGTTAACATGGAATGAAATCATCTGTGATATATTATGTTCATTTATCAAATGAGCTTGTTTGGATGTTGTCCATTTTTATATAAAAACATGAAATGACAACCGTATCTCCAAACTGTTCACCATTTACACCCACTTAAGCAAGTCAGAAGACAGAGTAGCAAACCTGTATACAATTATAGGCCACAAGCATTGTCAGTGAGGAAGGGCGAACGTGGAAAGGTCCTCTCTGACTTTGACACAAGGGTTTGTCCTGTCAGTTCTCAGGCATGGTCTCAGCTAGGTCTCAGCTAATACACACCAAACAAGCAGGACACATTGCCCAAGTGTTTCTGAGTAGTAAAGGATACACTTCGATCTGTAAATGACTTTTGGGGTCCCGTATGTTTATTTGAGAATAAATGGTCAAAGTCTGATCTACTTCACAGAAAAACAATGTATTTCTTCCTCATGAACAGTCAATTCTGAGTCCTTGAGTAATTTAGCGTTTAATACCTGTGTCATCTTGCATAGAGGAGAAAATAGTACAAATCTTGTAAACTCCACACACTTTCTTTCTCGGGTTGTGTTCTCAGTTCTGTTAGCTTAGTTTGCAGTAAGGAATGTGAGTTTTAAGGAAGAACAATGATGTTTTAAATAGTACATCAAGACCAAGATTGGTCAGGAAGAAGATTGGAAAGGGAAGTTTTTATTACATGGTTTTTTCTAGAATGTAAAAATTTTCTTTTCTTTCTGTTTGATGTTTCCTCACTATCAGGAACACACAGGATAATTAATGGTTTTCTAGGATCTGAACTGTAAATGGTTTCATACAGATTTTTGAACATGTCATCTTCACAGAAGGCAAGAATATGATGGAGACAATATTAAGTTATTGCTAGCTTCGAATATATACCTTCACATCTTTGAAGTGTTTGTATTTCTACTTGAAATATAAAAGTACATGTCTGTGAAATCATACCAATAAGATCATCTTGCAGCTAACACTTTGCATGAACTTGCAATGCTACCCTAGCTTCCTTCTCAGTGATGAGGATATAGGTGTATTCCACCACATTCTGCTTTCTTATTTGATTCCTAGAGATCTGAGGTTTTTGTTATGCTTAGTAGCCCACATATTAATGCAGAGATTTTGCAAACTTTAGTCATTTCTCATATCCTACCTATTACTTGTTGCTGCTGTTTTGGAGATGCAGTCTCATAGCCTAGGCTTTGCTTTTTATTCTTATATATCAACTTTCTCTTTCCTGTCCTCTCTATAACAACCACCTTATGCCTCTTTAACCACTGCAGTGATTTGTCCTAAGTTGTCCTATTCTTCGCCTTTTCTCTTTCCTTTCCAAACAATCTCTACACTGGTGAAACATCCACTCCTGTCCTAATTAAAAAGTCTAGGGGGCTTCTCCAATTTGTACAGTATAAGCACAATATGGCTCACAGTCTGGCCTCTTTATTTTTTCCAATCATATGTCTTTCTACAAACACAAACCATTTGGTGTGTCATTTCGGAGAACCTGTGTTTTATAAATATTGACAAAATGCCTAGTGCAGACCAAGTTTCTCCTGGGAGTCTTTGATAAGACCCGTCCCCATCCTGAAGCATCTACTGTGGCGTTTCTGAACCACAAGATCTTTGTAAATTTAATGTGTTTAAATCTGTAATGTTGACAATAGTGTCCATGTCATAAGATTATATATGCTATTCTACTTAGTCCTCTTCATAAAGAATCCTGTGCAGTACTTAGCTGCAGGCTTATACCTTATACCTGTATTGGGTATAAATATATAAACACCTATCGTTTTAGGTGCTTCAAATTCTTTCCCAGATGGGAGAGGATATTTTATTTAGCATATTTATATTTATATCTTTATTAAAGCCAGGTACAAGAGGCTCATTGTATGAAGAGGCACAAAGTCCGATCGTGTCTTCCTGCTCTCCTACACACTTGTATGGTGTTTCCTACACCAAGTTAACCTTGTGAATCAGTACTATGACAAGGCGACAAAATTGTGACCTTGAGATTGAGGAACAACACTTTCTACTTCACGTCTTAGTAACACAGAGTACAAGCAGAAAATTCCTGTATTCACTTTTAATCCCAATTTGATTTTTTTTAAAAGGCAAAGAGTTGTCTTATGACCATGTTAAATTTTTAAATATTCTATTCTACAAACAAATGCCTACCCAGTTAGCTCCTAAAATCTTCAAGGTATTTCTAAGAACAAAAAGGATGGAATAATATGTCTACATATAGCACAAAGGAAAGAAAGCATCCCTCAGAACAAGCTTCGACTTCATTTAAGACCATACCCACTCTACTCATCAAAGGCTAAAGCTTAATTCTCCTGCTAGCATGAGGTAGTAGGGTCTGTGGTCCCAATCTGCTAGCAAATGAGCCTCTTTTGATCCCTCTTTTCGTCCTGTCGTATTTACACTATTAACATGATAATAATATATATATGATAAATAGGGAGAGGCACATTTACTAGAATTCCCACTACTAGATCAAGAAATAAATAGCCTTTAGAATGGATGAGAATTCTACTTATAGGCTGAAAAGGTTTTCAGTATGTTATAAACAAACCTAAACAAAATTCCCTGGTCACAGCAATAACCATATTGAAAATTACAGATTTGAATCCCATATGCCAAGATCCATAATTAGGAACTTACATAAATAGTACTGTTTAATTTACAGACTGAGAATAAATAAATTGAGCTATTTGTTTAGCAAAGTTGAATCATAAAATACCACCTGGATTTGAACCCAACTGCATAGTAAGAATTCGGAGGACAGTAGCTTTTGAGGCTGATAAAGTTTTTATGATTATGTGGGCACCAAGAAGATACCCCTGAGGTAAACATGAAAATTCAGTTCTAATTCATTCTCCCTTATCTGTGAATAGAGTACAAATTATTTATAAAAGTATATTTGTAACTTAAAGGTCCAAAAACATCTAGGCTGTTGACATTTCCTTAGATCCCTATCATGGTGAATTACTGTAATCATGGAGACCACACATCGAAGCAGCAGAAAGCAGACAAGTCTTATGCACACAACACCATACTTGCTCTCAGAGAAGCTCTGATGTGCACTATATGGTGGACTCATGTATTGGGCCCTGGAGTCTTTCAGAATAAACTAACGTATCAAGTTGGATATGAGCAGTTACAGGGAAGTCATTTTCTAAGCTAGAACAGAAATACTAACTGGTTAATTTAAGTGAAAGGAGCCTGAGCTGGAGAGGAATGTCTAATCACTGTCAGGTCTATGAGGGGAAGACATATCTACTATTAGAAAAACAATATGGGTATGTTAACTTGTTAACTGATGCTGAACAGATTGAGAAAATAAAAAATTCTTATTATTTGGTTCAAAGGTCATTAAAGTACCATAATTTATTTATCAAACTCAACTCAAAGGTAACAGGTACCATTTATTTGGAAGTTTTGTGATGATACTTGGTACACAGATTCTGTGATCCTCATAAGCAACCTGAGAGACGCTGTTGCTGTTGACATTTAAGGGTGTGGCAGCTAAGACAGAGGGATGTTTTAAAGAACACCAGTCTCAGACACACTACATGAAATATACCAGTAGGAGGGAATATCTGAATTTGCTATTTTGATTTCAGGTTGGCTGCCATTTCACTTTTAGCACATATCAAAAACAAATGTTTGGCTAACTACAGTAGAGTAACATAAAATATGTATGCACTTTTGGGTAACTATGGCAGAGTAATGTAGAATATGTATAATATGGTAATAATTACAGGGTGGAGGTCTCCTATTCCACAAAACTATACTCTGCTAAAGTCCTCCAGGTAAGTTATGTAAATATCAAAATATACAGAGGAAAATATTGCAGCATGTACATGTTACATATATGTACTTTAATGTACATATATTCACACACATATTCTCTATAATTCAGGAGATAAAAAATATAAGCTACCATGTAGTTTTACTTCTATAAGTTTCAAAAACAAGTTTTGTTTTTATTTCAGAGCCCAAAAAAGTTTAAATTACTGCAGTTCAAATTAGAATATTTGTATGACAGTAGCATCTTTCTCCTAAATCTAAATTCACTAACACTAGAAACAACATAGGATTGAAAAAACTCAAAGATAGGTGAGTGTGATTTTGTTTGAGACAATTTTTCTAAATGTAAACATTCCATAAGCACAGATGACGATTTCTTGAGATGGCACTGTTCCTGGCAATGCAACAGAAATGTGTGTCTGGCAGCTTTGGGGGTAAGTGATAAACATTTATAAGCAAATAACAGTAACTCTGCTTGCTTTGAACTATTTTCTTTTCCCCCTAAAACTATTCTGAATATTTAAGACTAAACCCAGGGACTGGAAGGTTGACTCAGGACTTAAGACCACTGTGTGCTCTTCCAGAGGAGCCAGCTTCAGTTTCCGGCATCCACATGGTAGCTCATAACTACCCGTAACTCTGGTTCCAGGGTTCTGGCACCCTGTTATGACCTCCATAGGCACACAGGCACACCAATATACAAATTAATATTTTTAAAAGCAAATAAAATCCTATATTCTCTGAAACAAAACTTCTAAAACTCAGTTTATATCTTCACAGAATTATTAAAAATATTTTAAACTAAATTCTTTCCTGAAAAGTGTCACCAGAATGCCGCCTTATGTGAGTGGTTGGTTCTGTGCACAGGAAGCAAAGCTCCTGAACACTGCACTGTTGATAGGACAGTCTGTCCACAGCAGCTCCCAAGCCTGAGACCTTCTGAAACTACGCTCTACTACTTAAAAACCACAAAGCATTGTTTAAAATTGCAACTTAAAAAATCATCACTTAAAGTCACAATTTGAAATTATAAATAATATGCTTTGGTGGCAATGAGCATTTTAGTAATTTGAAATTCATGGCACAGCAATCAGATGAAAGGCATGCTGGCTGCACTTTGAGAAGTAATGGTTAAAACTCCTTGTTGTCTTGGATTATCTATAGAAAGAATAATCTGCCATAAGTGGAACAGTAAGGAGGAAGGCTAATAGGAATTTCATTTATAGCAGGTAAGTAAAACATGGCTCTTTGAACAAATGAAGGTAAGGTTTCTTCTGGAATCCTGAATCAAAAACAATACATGGTACAATTCAGCTGTATTTGGTTTAAATGGGCTTACTGGGAAATGTCATCATGTTTATTATTTTCTACAGAGAAAATATTTCCAAGTTTATCAAATAATGCAGTGAACTTTGGTATTATGGCCTTTTTTGGGGGCAGTAAGCTATCTGTGTAGTTTCTCTGCACTTGTACATAACACGTTTTTACATTAAAATGAGTTCATATATAAAGTACTGCAGTATGCTATAATAAAGTAAGAAAAAAAAACACCATTGCAGAGGTTTTCTTGGCAGAGGAGGGGAGGGGGGAGATGGGAGAAGAAGCCAAAAGACAATGACTGTTCCAAAAATTCTATCCATGGTTTAAAACAGAATACAAAACCACTTGCTAAAACATGGATTATAAAATTGGTATATGAAGGACAAGTAATTAATTTAGCACTTACATCATTGACATTTTATTATCAGTCAGAGAATCTCCAGCAAATCTTTACTGTTGAAAACTGACAACTTTATATCACACGAAAGCACTCCCGGTGAACGGTCCACTGTTAGGCAGACAGTACTGCAAGAGTTAGGCCATACGGAAACTACTCAGTCTGAGGATTTATACCTTGGTGTTTTGTTTTTTTCTTGTTTTGACTTACCCAAGACTTTAGATAAGAACCAATGACTAAACCAAACTTGGTGGCATATAACTGTAACACCAGTACTTGGGAGGCTGAGACAGGGGACTGCCCTGAGTTTGAGGCCAACATTGGCTACAGAATCACAAAATGTGTATGTTAACATCTGAATCTTTAGAATTAAAAGCATGAAGTGAAATGGAAAAAAACCCCTATTTTTACATTACAATGGAGTGGTCAGGAAAGGTCCTTGGTAAACATCGGGAGGGAATCTGACCTTTCCTCCTCTATGAACAGAGAAGAAGGTAGGAATCCTGAGGACCATCCCTATTTAAAGTGTTACTTTTCCTTAGAGTGCTCAAGATGTGACCCAACCCAATATGAGAAAAAGTTGCTGTAATTGCTGAAATGGACACAAAACCTAAAGCTAAAAATAATGAGGAACAACAACTTAGGAAAAGCTCACAGAAGAAACAATGGGCTCATGTCTTGCCATGCAATGGGAAGTTGAAATCAGCTAAGTAACTCTATCTATGGGTTACAGGATCACATTTTGAATAGTAGATAATTTACTTTCCTTCTTGCTAGCAACAAGAAATGCTATGATATACTACAGAATGGTACACGCCAAAGCAACTGCAATTTTCCTTCCAGGTAGGAAGAAAAAAAATGGAATAAATTCTACATAACTGTCTCTCTCATCTAGAAAGCATAAAATATTTTCTTTGTTTCTTTATAGCCAATCCATAATCCTTGGTGTAGGCCAAGAATACTGTTTCAAATCCATTTAGAAATATACAATGAGAAATAATGAATAATCTACTAAATTAAGCTGGATTAGATAATAGTTAGAACATTTAGAAAATAGAGGACCCTCCATTCCTCTGTCAGAGAAGACCTGAAGATACTGACATACACAGAGTTTCCCGCCTTCCATAAATCTGCATGTACTTATCTGCTATAAAACTAGAGTGGATTGCTTTGTACCTCACTTTTTACATGTGGAACACTGTCATTTGCTTAGTTAAAATATTGAGAAAACATTTCATTAAGTGTCTTTCAGCCATTTGAGATTTTTCTGTTGAATATTCTCTGTCTAGTTCTGTACCCCATTTTTCAATTGGGTTATTTGGAATTTTGATGTCCAATTTCTTGAGTTCTTTATATATTTTGCAAATCAGTCCTCTGTCCGATGTGGTGAAGATCTTTCCCCATTCAGTAGGCTGCCTTTTTGTCTTACTGTATCCTTTGCTTTACAGAAACTTCTCAGTTTCAGGAGGTCTGATTTATTTATTGTTGCTCTCAGTGTCTGTGCTACTAGTGTTATATTTAGGAAGTGGTCTCCTGTGCCCATGCATTGAAGGCTACTCCCCACTTTCTCTTCTTATCGGGTTCAGTGTGGTGGGGTTTGTATTGAGGTCCTTAATCAGTCTGGACTTGAGTTTTGTACATGGGGATAGATAAGGATCTATTTTCATTCTTCTACATGTTGACATCCAGTTATGCCAGCACCATTTGCTGAAGATGTTTTTTCCATTGTATAATTTTAGCTTTTTTGCAAATCAAAACAGTTCTGAGATACCATCTTATACCAGTCAGAATGGCTAAGATAAAAAACACCAATGATAGCTTATGCTGGAGAGGATGCGGAATAAGAGGAACACACCTCCACTGCTGGTGGGAATGCAAACTTGTATAACCATTTTGGAAATCAGCATGATGGTTTCTCAAAAAATTGGGAATCAACCTACCTCAGGAACCAGTAATACCACTCTTGGGCATATACCCAAAAGATGCTCAATCATACTACAAGGACATTTTATTCAACTATGTTCATAGCAGCATTATTTGTAATATCTATAACCTGAAAACAACCTAGATGCCCCTCAACTGAAGAATGGATAAAGAAAATGTGGCACATTTACACGTTAGAGTACTACTCAGCAATAAAAAACAATGACATCTTGAAATTTGCAAACAAATGGATGGAACTAGAAAACACCATCTTGAGTGAGGTAACCCAGGCCCTAAAAGATGAACATGGTATGTACTCACTCGTAAGTGGATACTAGCTGAAAAGCAAGGAATATTGCGCCTGTAGTTCATGATCCTAGAGAAGATAAGTAACAAGGTGAACCCTAAGAAAAACTATACTCCTGGAGAGGGAAAACAGACAAGCTCACCTGACAAAATTGAGAGCATGGTGGTGAGGGGAAGAGGGAGGGTGGAAGGGGAAGATGAGGGGAGAAAGGGAGGGGGAGATCTTGAGGGAACAAGATCATCGAGATGAAGGACAGAGATGAGAGCAAGGAAAGAGATATTTTGATTGAGGGAGCCATTATGGGGCTAGCAAGAAACCTGACACTAGAGAAATTTTCAGGAATCCACAAGGATGACCCCAGATAAGACTCTAAGCAATAGAGGAGAGGGTGCCCAAACTCACCTTGCCCTGTAGTCAGACTAATGAATATCTTAAATATCATCATAGAACCTTAATCTAACAATTGATGGAAACAGAGGCAAAGGCCTGCAGCAAGCACTGGGCTGAGCTCCCAAAGTCCAGTTGAAGAGTGGAAGGAATGAGAATATGAACAAAGAAGTCAAGACCATGATGGGTTCACCCACTGAAACAGTTTACCTGAGCTCAAAGGATCTCACCAACTCCAGCTGGATTAGGAAGGAAACAGTATAGGTCCAAACTAGTCCCTCTGAATGTGATTGACAGTTGTATGGCTGGGGCAGACTGCGGGGCTACTGGCAGTGACACCAGGATTTATCCCTACTGCTTATATTAGTATTTTTGGAACCTATTCTCTTTGGATGGATTCCTTGCTCAGCCTAGATATAGTAGGGAGGGCCTTGGACCTTCCCCAAGGCAATGTGCCTTACCCTCTCTAAGGAGTGGATGGGGGTTGGGGAAGGGGGTAGGTGGGAGGAATGGGAGGAGGGGAGGGAGTTAGAACTGGGATTAGTATGTAAAATGAAAAAAATACTTTGTTTTCTTTTTTAAACACATAATAAAAATATTGAGAAAACTTATGCCAATAATAATAATATTAATTAATAATAATAATAATCTTATCTGTTCAGGGTTTCCAGCCTAAGCTGGCCTTGAATTCCCTAGGTACCTGAGGGTGACATCAAACTTCTGATCCTCTTAACTCTAACATTCAAGTGCTAAGATTACAGACATGCAGTACTATGTGTGGTTTCTATGGTGCTGGGGAGCAAACCCAGGGCCTCATGGATACGAAAGATAAAATACTCCTTTCTCAAATCACATGATTCTAAGGGATTTGGCTACAGTTTAATCTTTGTCCAGGTCATATTTTGCCTTGATTCTTTTCACCATTCTAAGTATTTTATATCTTCAGTTGAATTTCCTTAAGTTAAATTCTTATAAGAGTAAAGAAATTAAGTGAATCACTCAAGAATTTTCTCTGTGTACTATAATGGTACTTTTTTCTTGTTTCTTTCGGACTGGATCTTCCTACTTAACCCAGGTACACCCTGAACTCACTCTCTTCCTGTCTCTGCCCCCTGTGTGCTGGAATTATATGTACATTCAATGATGCCCTGCATTAAAAAATGCATTGTTAAGCTACCTCTCTACCAACCCAGAAAAGCAGTCCGAGTGTGAGCGCATACAGACCTTTGCCCACACTGGCTTCTAATAACAACAACAAAAATCTACTGAACTTTCAGTTAATGAAATTGCCTCATTTTTTTATTCTGGGTTCTTTGCCTTCACTTGTAGAGAAAAATAATCAGATCATTCAGAATTTAATTGATTAAGGATATGTCATCTTCAATTTTAAAATATTTCAAGTCTGATGGTAAATCTCTAATGCTTAGGGTTGTCACTATAGGTATGGACAGATGGCACTGATATTTTTACTGTTATTTGAAGTGTGTGGGGCCTTGAAGGTACAGTGACTAGACAACTAATCTCTATCTAAAAATGGTGCTGTGCATTCATTAGCTCTCCCAAGAACCTATTAAAATGAGAGTAATGTCATTTATTTTTATTCTTTGAAGATCATGGTTTCAAAGGCAGTCTATCCAAGGGTAGAGAACAGATGTGCAAGGAATAGACTTCTGGGATTTCTTAAACAGTAGGAACAGGTAGGGAACCTAACAACATCAAAAGATTGATCACGAGTTTGATTAGAACATTTGCAGGTTTCTTTTTATAGAAATAACAGGTTAGGTTACAGGCATCTAACTCTTATGTGAAAAATTATAATGTTGAGTAAAATATGTATAGTTATCCTTAAAAAGTACCTGTGTTGAATAAAGTATGTATATTTACTCTTAAAAGTACCTGTGAGCAGACAAAAAATTAAGCTATATCTAAGAGAAAGAAAGCACTCCAACCACATAGAAATACTTTTAGGTCTGGCCAACTATGAGTTTCAAATTAAAGAATAGAAAACTTACTTGAAAAATGGACACTCTTTTTACTACCCCAAATAAACAAGATAATACAATATACATACTTTATAAAGTAGGAACTCTAAATGACTAGCAAACAAGTGAGCAAGTTATTCAGCTTCATTAGTAACTATGCAGTTTCAAATTTAAGCCACAACGAAAGTCCATTACATACCTAGCACCTTGGTAGAAATGAAACATTTGATAGTAAGAAGGAATGAAGTTTTAAAGGGTACAATTAGTTTTGGAGATGATTTGGCATTACCTTGTCAAGTCTGGTGACCCAGCAACTCCATCAATGGATGAGTAGCCATAAATAAACAGAAACAAAGAAGCATACAACAAAACATATAAAGATGTTGGTAGTTGCACTTTCACTGTAAACTCAAGCTGGAAAGCAGTCAGATGCTCACTGTGATCTGATGTAGGAGGGTCTTCTATCTACCTGTTGCTTTCATTGGTTAATTAATAAAGAAAACTGCTTGGCCTGATAGGTCAGAACATAGGTAGGCAGGGAAGACAGAACAAAATGCTGGGAGGAAGAAGGCAGTGAGGCAATGCCATGCTTCTCCTACCCAAGATGGACGGTGGTTAGACTCATGCCAGTAAGACACAGTCAAGTGGTGATACATATTAATAGAAATGGGTTAATCAAGATGTGAGAGTTAGCTAGTAAGAGGCTAGAGCTAATGGGCCAGGCAGTGTTTAAATAAATACAATTTGTGTGTTGTTATTTCGTTTGTAAAGCTAGCCGTGCAGGAACCAGGCGGGATGAAAAGCAGGCCTGCTCACCTCATCACTACAATTGACGCCCGGTTTCCTCATCACTACAGTGAACTGTTGTGGTTTCTTCATATGAGACTGATATGTAAGAGGCAGGATATATAGATGGTTAGAAATCTGTCTAGTACACAGCTATGAGCTTTATAACTATTCTTATATGTAACTATGTTTTGGTTCATAGAACTTTTATTAGTATAGTTTTTTGTTTTGTTTGGCAGTATTTATTTATTTGAGACTTGATCTCACTGTGTTGTGCTAGTTGGCCTGAAACTCTTAAGAGATCTGCCTGCCTCCCAAGTACTGAGATTTCTTACTACCATGCTGGGCTTCAGTGACCTTTTATAATTCAAAATAAATAAGCAGAAAATCTCTATATTATCTCGTCTACCAGAGTTTTCATGACTTCCTTCCTTTTACAGTCTTAGTCTTTTTTTTTTTTTTTTGTATTTTCTTTCTTAAATTCCTAGACTGGTTTTATTTTCCTACATTCTTTCCTATTTTCTATGTCTTTTATCTTATTTCTGGGTCATTTTATTTTTCTGTTTCACTTGTTCTATTGAACTTTTCAATTGTGTAACTGCCTTTGAATTCCCATGGTCTCAGTGCAATCTCTGAAGGTTTTCTGTAAAAAGCATCACACTGTTATTTAGTGAATGCTGTTCTTATGTCTCAACATAAAAATGCTAGTTTGAGGGACGCTTCCTTTTCCCTGCATGCTTTCTATTTTTTCCCAGATGGGTTTTTATTTTTGTTTGATCTCTGTTGCCAACACCTCACCCATGCCCACCCCCTGTGCAGGCAGGAAATTCAAGGTCTTTATCTATGGTGATACAAACCACAATGGTGGACAGAGACAGACAGATTCCACACAGTTGAAGGTGGAGGCCTCTGACATAGGAAGGCCAAGTTCTACTCCTTGCTGAAAGCAAAAGCTTAGCATGTAGAAAGCAATTTACAGCTCCGAACATAGAATGAGCAAGGGGATAAAGCACCCATAAAGGAAGCAAATAACTTGGTGTCAACTCCCCTTTACATAAGACTTCATTGAATCTGTGAACTCAGTAACTAGAAGCATTCTTTAATTTGTGAAGTTTTCCTTTGGCTACCTTTAAAACCATGAATGCTGATAATAATACAGA
This sequence comes from Microtus ochrogaster, assembly GCF_000317375.1. Classification (NCBI taxonomy): domain Eukaryota; kingdom Metazoa; phylum Chordata; class Mammalia; order Rodentia; family Cricetidae; genus Microtus; species Microtus ochrogaster. The sequence continues at coordinate 27,870,634 of NC_022020.1, forward strand.
AATAACTATTCACCACTAGCCTTTTAGGAGACATCTGCATACAAGGATCACAAACACTCCAGGTCTCTTTCAAATACAAGAAGGTAAGTCTTCAATTACACACTGTTCTAACAGAATATGGATCCGGTTCTGCATATTTATAACCAGAGTTGAGATCAAGATGACATTATTCAGTATTAACATGTTAATAAATATTTTTTATTATTCAAAAAGTAGAATTGTTAGGAAAGACAAAAACTATTTCAAATAAATTATTGCAGAATATAGAATTATTAATTTACAATGAATAATATGGGTAAGTGCCCTCAATGTTTATTATGAAGTCAACTGAAATATTAGTGCTATGGGCTTAATTAACTTTAGTAGAGTTTCATAGTAAGCAAAATGGAGATGAGGGGGAGATATATTTTATCACATTGTATCCTGGCACACACCCAGCTGATGTTTGTCTAGGATGATGCAATGGTTGAGTCAGAAGTGGTTCCAGTGACGCCATGTTCAAAAGTACAGCCACAGTCAAAACAGTAGTGACAACAAAGAGCATGAGGTAGGCAGGACTATGTTATGCTTAAGAATATTTAATTACTTTCCTGTTAGTGATTTCACTTGACCTGTTAATGAATTGATACTACTCACCTTGTGTGAGGGCTGGCAAGGTATACATGCTTATAATCAGTGATCTCCATTATTTTATCTTGACATCATCTCTGAAGATGGGTTGTATTAACATCTCCATTTTGAGGATAAAGGTAAGACTAGTAAACAAGTTCCAGGGATCAAGGTCACCAACTTGGTATCTTCCTGATAACAGGAACCTATTTTCAAACCTATAGTCCAGGAGTTTATTGCCTCTTATTGGTGTTCTCCATGTTGATGCCATATGGATCCAAAGTTACCATGGGCATATATTTGATAATCACTTTTGAAGAGAAGTTGGAGATCTCAAGTAAAGGTTTTATGGCAGCAAGTTACCAAAACAATAACAACAAAAAGAAGATATTTCAAGCTGTTTTAGGACTGAATCAGAAAGTCCTGAGCAAAGGTACAAGGAAAACCAAGTTCTGTATCAGAAGCCAGGAAACACAGCTGTGTGCTTAGTACAAGTGTTAACGAGTAAGACGAGTTGGTTTTTATGAAGTATCTGCAGTCCATTGTGGAAGACATAAGGACATGGTAATATATATATATAAAGGTATGGGGGGGTCTTAAATACCAGATGCTAACACAATCTATAAACTGAGCTAATTAAAATTAGGGATATTCTTTGGATTAAGAGAGGATAAAATACAAATGTCAGATTCCAATTGTGGTCAAAATAATGTTTTTTAAAATTTTTGTTGACAGGGTCTATATATTAGAGACCAGGCTGGCCTCGAACTCTCAGGAAACATGCCTTTGCCTCTCAAGTGCTGGGAGTGAAGGCATGCACTACCACACCAGGCTAAGAAGAAATAGTCTTAAAATATGTCAGCAGCTTCCTAACAAAATAAAGCGATGACAAGAGCAGTCTCCAACACTACAGGAAAGCTGCTGTGAAGACGAGGAGCACTGCTGTCCCCCAGGGCAGCACAAGGAGTGGCATCCTCTGGAACAGAAAACATTCAGACTCTGAGGACCAAGTAAGAGTGCTTGCAGGGGACGTGTTACCTGGCCGTGGAAAAGCCACCTCTGGCACTTCTAAACCAGTGCTAAGAGGATGGCTTGGTATTTGACTGGTTTCTGTGATTTACAACATAGGCTGTGACTAAGAACTCTGCAGGGGACTTTCTAGAGAGAGCGAAACTTCACAACGAAGTTTCCTCCCTCAAAATGTGATATTGCTTAAAATGCAGAAACTTACGTGTTCAAGGATATGCAAAAATATTTTATAATAATTACAGTTTCTTTGAATTGTTTTACCATGGTAAAAAGTAGGAAGTTCAAAATCTCATGTAACAAAAGAAACGTAATTTGCAACATTTTTCAAGTTGCAGGCTTTAAGGTATTTTTATATAAATTTTTATTGATATGCATTAACAGCACAAAATAATGAGTTTTACCATGATATTTGTCTTTCCAAATCTGGTTAATTTTTCTTAGCATGATGATTTATGCCCATTTCTCTATAAGCAACACAATTTTCTTGTTTAGTGGCTGTATTATACTGAAATATATATGTATAATATATAATACACATGCACAGTCTTTATCCCTCCACTGCCAGGTGATTAGGCTGAGTCCATGAGTTGGCTGTTCTGAGTAGTCCCAAATAAACATGGGTTTGTAGGCACCTTTGTTGTATGCTGACTTTGATTCCTGGTATGTACTGAAAAGTGATATAGCTAGATCATGTAGAAGTTCTGGTTCTTTTTGATGTTATTGTTAAGCATCTACTGATTTCTGCAATGGTTGACCTAATTGAGAAGCACTGGATCTCAGAGGACTTAGAGCAGGGAGTATGGGATAAGTCTTGTCAAAATACATTGTATGCGATTCTTGAAGAATTAGTACAGTATTTAAAAGGAATAAATATTACTGCAACTCAAAGTAATCTTCACCTTATAACAATATAAGAGCTACTCAAGCTGACATCCTTGCCAGCACTTGTTTCATAAACACCATGTGCCCATGTGTACATAGAGATACACAAATACTGATGGTGGGCATCTTCCTCCATCGCTCTTCACCTTGTTTTATGAGACAGGGTCTCTTACTGGATGTTAAACTCACCAACCTGGCTTGACTACATGCCAGCAAGCAGCAGGGATCCCCTGTGTCTACCACTGCAGCCCCAAGATTCTAGGCACAGCCCAGGCAGCACACTTGCCTTTTACTCACGTGAGTGCCAAAGAGGAACACTGTCTTCATTACTGCAGGCAAGTACGGAGACATGCTGCTTGTTTTACTTATTTTTCAAGGCTGAATAGTTTCTTATTTTAAAGACTTATTTTTGACTGGGCTTGGACTCAAGAGTAGAAAATCTAAGTGAGGACAGCCTACGTCTCTAGGTGATCTGTTCTGGGTGTACTTTGGCTTCCTTCATTCTCTGGGCTAAAAGTTTAGTATATTCAACAGCCTTCACCTCAGCTTTCTGAGTGCATTGTTTCTTCAGAGCAATGCGTCCATGTTTGTGCTACAGGACACGTGGAGTGACAAGACACTCATCTTAGGTGCTCTGGTCCTCGGCTTCTTAACTTCTTTCTTAAGGACTTTCTCACAGCATATTGTTGGACATCACCTTCTTTAGAGAAGCTGAAACGCTTTCAGATTCTTCTAGTTATTTTGGGACTCCTGAGCCACAACAGTATCTGTCAGCTCAGGAATATCCTTCTTTCCCTCTGGCCCCTTTCTTTTTGCAGTGGCCACATTGAGAACACCCAGACTGACATTCATGAACAGACTCGGGCTTCCTCTCTTCACTTCTCCTTGGTATGGAGCAGGGAAGCTCCTTACTCAACAGCAGGCACACTGTGCTCTGCGTCAAGATCTTGCTTCATGGGAACATCTCATTTGTCATTCCTGCCACTGACTCAGAACTCATAACCTTTGCACTCTTCACCCAGGACGTTAAGCATCTACTTCTGCGGCCGTGTGCTTCTCATTGAAACTATGAAGTTTGCAATTGTCATCATTTTGATGAGTGGCTGGGAAGGAGATACTCAGCTACATCTTGTCACAGCCAATCCTAGGAGGCGTCACACACACATGCATGTACACACACACACACACACACACACACACACACACACACACACACTATATAGTCCTTTTCAAAAAGTCCTTGTCTATACATATATCTTTCAATGTTACCCTCTGTGTTTTCCTGTAGTAGTTTCAAAGTTTTGGTTCTTAAACCAGGTCTTTGATCCATTTTGAGTTTTGTACAGAGTAAGAGGTAAAAATCAAGTTTCAATCTTTTACATGTAGATATTCAGTTTTCCTAATAACTCACTAAAGAGAGTATTTTTTCGATGTATGTTTTGGTCCCTACATGGATCAGATGGCTATAGGTAGCTGTGTTTCTGCTGGTTTATTTCTGGGTCCTCTATTGGTTCCCTGGACCACCGGTTTTATTTTCACACCACTATCATAGTGGTTCTGCTACTTTGGCCCTGTATTCTAATTTGAAGTGAGGTACTTTGTTGTCCCTTAGTACTGTCCCTGTTTCCTTTAAGGTTGCTTTGGCTGTCTGGGGTTGTGGTGCTTTCCTGTTAACTGTAGACTGCTATTGCTAGTTCTGGGAATAATGTCAATAGAGGATTGATGGGGCCTAATTGCATCAAATCTGCAGATGGCTTGCAACAACACAGTTATGCTGTTTCATTCATTATTTCTAGCATCTCTGATTACATTTCCCTATTCTGTGCCTTCATCTTTGCATTTGGTGAATTAATTTGCCCACCTGTCACAGCTGCTTTTGCTCCATGGTTAACTGAGTTCTGGTCAGCAAAGCAGAAGGCCCTTTAGAGTTGGGGGATCATCATAAGGCAATGGAATGATAAGGCTGGAGCTGCACGTGGCTACCATGTTGAGTAAGGGAAGATGAGCACAGGATACAAGGAACACAGCTAACATAATAAAAGCAATATACGACAAGCTGATTGCCAACATCAAATTAAATGAGAGAAAGTCAAAGTAATTCTAATAAAATTAAGAACAAGACAAGATTGTCCACTCTCTCCATACCCATTCAATATAGTACTTGAAGTTTAAGGTAGAACAATAAAAAAAACTAAAGGAAACCAAGAGGATACAAGGGGAAAGGAAGAAGTCAAAGTATCATTATTTGCAAATGATATGATAGTGTACATAAGTGACCCCAAAAACTCTATCAGGGAACTCCTACAGCTGATAAACACCTTTAGTCAAGTGACTGGATACAAGATTAACTCCAAAAGAAAAAGCAGTAGCCCTCCTCTATAAAAATAATACATAGGCTAGGAAAGAAATCAGGGAAACAGCACCCTACACAATAGCCTCAAATAATATAAACTATTGGTGTAACTCTAGCCATGCAAGCGAAAGACCTGTATGACAAGAACTTCAAGTCTTTGAAGAAAAATACTGGAGTTATCAGAAGATGGAAAGATCTCTAGTGTTCATGAATTAGTAGGATTAACATAGTAAAAATGGCCATCCTACCAAAAGCAATCTACAGATCGAGCGCAATCCCTATTAAAATCCCAATACAATTCTTTACAGATCTTGAAAGAGCAATACTCAACTTCATATGGAAAACCAAAAAAAAAAAAACACACACACCCAAATTCTGTACAATAAAAACTTCCAGAGGTATCACCATCCCTGATTTCTTGCTCTATTACAGAGCTATAGTAATAAAAACTGCATGATATTGGCATAAAACTGTAGGAGGAGGGCCCGCTTGCTCGTCCCAGCTGCCTGGCTAGCTTAGTCCTGAAATCACCACACAAAAATTGTATTCATTAAAACACTGCTTGAGCTATTAGCTCTAACTTCTTATTGGCTAACTCTTATATTAATTTAACCCACTTCTATTAATCTGTATATCACAACATGGCAGTGACTTACTCGGTAAAATTCCCAGTGTCTTGTCTCTGGTGACTCCATGGCGTCTCTCTGACTCTGCTTTCTTCCTCCTAGAATTCAGTTCTATCTTCCCCACCTACCTAAGTTCTGCCCTATCAGCAGGCCAAGGCAGTTTCTTTATTCATTAATGAAAGCAGCACATAGACAGAAGAACCTCCTACACCATAAAACCAGACAGGTGAATACATGAATTAAATTGAAGACCCACACAGCTCTAGACACCAGATTTTTGACCAAGAAGCCAAAGTTATACAATGGAAAAAAGAAACCATCTTCAACAAATGGTGCTGGCCTAACCAGATGCCGGCATGTGGAACTGCCAAGACCACAGCATGAATCCAGACACGATGCACATCACAGAAAACACGACGTACATCACACAAGAGAATGTGGGAAACAGCCTTGAGGGCGTTGGCACCGGAAGGTGTCCTTCCTGAACAGGGCACCAATAGTGTGGGCAGTAAGAGCAACACTTAATAAATGAGACCTCATGAAACTGAACAGTTTCTATAAGGCAAAGAACACTGTCAATAAGACAAAACAGCAGCCTACAGAACAGGAAAAGATCTTCACCAACCTCACATCCCATCCAACAGAGGTCTGATTCCAGAATATAAAACAACTCAAGAAACTAGATTGTTAACAAGCCTAATAATCCAATTAAAAAAATGTGGTATAGAGCTAAATAGAGAATTCTCAATAGAAGAATCTCAAATGGCCAAGAAGCACTTAAAGAGATGTTCAACATCCTTAGCCATTACGGAAATGCAAATTAAAATGACTCTGAGATTCTATCTTACACCTGTCAGAATGGCCAATAACAAACACAAGCAACAAACATGCTGGAGAGGATGTGGAGCAAGGGGAACACTCCTCCATTGCTGGTAGCAGTGGAAACTTGTATAGCTACTTTGGAAGTCAGTGCTGCAGTTTCTCAGAAAGCTGGGCATCAATCTACCATAAGACATATATATATGACATTTATCCAAAGGATGCTCAATATACCACAAGGATATCTGCTCAACTATGTTCATAGCAGCTTTATTTGTACTAGCCCAAACCTGGAAACAACCTAGATGTCTCTCAACTGAGGAACGGACAAAGAAAATGTGGTACATTTACATAGTGGAGTATTACTTCGCTGTTAAAAACAAGGATGCAAGAAAATGTGAAGGCAAATGGATGGAACTAGAAAAAACTTATCCTGAGTAAGGTAACTCAGACCCAGAAAGACAAACAGGTATGCACTCACTCATAAGTGAATATTAGCTGTAAAACAAAGGATAACATTCCACAGACCCAGACAGACTAGGTAGTAAGGAAGGCTTATGGGGGGATGTCTGGATTTCCCTGAAAAGGGGAAATAGAGATTCTGTGAATGGACTGTTGATGAGTGGGGGTGGGAATATGAGCAATCAGGTCGGAAGGGGATGGAGGAGAGAGTACTGAAAGAAACTAATAGAAAGGGAGGTATTTCAGGGTCAGGTACAAACCTGGTGCAAGGGAATCTCCCAGAAACCTACAAGGATGACCCCCAGTTAAGACTCCTAAACTGGCTATCCCCTATAACCAGACAAACTTCAAGTAGAAGTGGGAAACCAACCCAGCCATATTACCTTTGACCTACAGTCTGTCAGGCCTTTGGGATGTGCTGGGGTAAAGGGTCCAGAAGTTGAGATAGTGGCCAATCAATGATCAGTCTAGCCTCAAAACCCATGCCAGGAGAATAAAGCCCACCCTTGACACTGTCTCAAGCACCAGGATCTGGCAGGATGACCCAGAGACCTAGGGTAGAATCAAACATGAGTGGAGAAAAAAATATCAAAGGCAGAGATTGAGGAATCCTACATAAGTGGGGGAGAAAGGATTGTAGGAGCCTGCGGGGTCAAGGACACCAAAATGCACAGAATAAACTAACCTGGGCTCATGTGGTTCATAGAGACTGAACCGACAACCAGGGAGCCTGCATTAATGTTACACTTGTGTAGCTTAGTCCTATTGTGGAACTCCTAACAGTGGGAACAGGGACTGTCTCCAACTCTTTTGCTGGAGTTTGGGACCCTACTCCCCATACCGGGTTGCCTTGCCCAGTCTTAATATGAAGCGAGGTGTTTAGTCTTACTGCAACCTGATATGCGCCATGTTTTGTTGATATTTATGGAAGATCTGCCCTTTCCTAAGCAGAAAATGAGGCGGAGTCGATGGGGGTGGGAGAGAAGGGCTAGGAGGAGAGGAGGGATGGGAAACTGGTACCTGGGTGTGAAATAAGAGGCGAGCAAAAAAAAAAAAAAAAAGCACTCTGCAGGGGCGCCCTAGCAGAGGATCCCCCTCTACAGTCTCACCTTCAAGATTTAAAAGAACTGAAGCTAGAGGCAATTCCACATCCCCTCTTCTGTTTTAAAAACACAAAACATTGCCCCTGCAGACTCACACCTTAAACGAGTGTCCAAAGTTGGAAGCCCGACTGATGATCATTTTGAGTATCACAGTGGTGAATGGTGAGTGTTCTTTACTTCTAAATGCCATATACTAAGGTGCCATTTCTAGTATCTATTAGATGATACACAGAGACTCTTTGAGACATTCATTTTATTAAACAAACAAATAATAACCAACATAGCTGTTGGCTGTACATCTTTTGGTACTCAGGGAGCAGCTTGAGAAAGCTGTTCTCTCTAATTACTTCCCATGTAGAAGCTTATGCTAAACTAACCTCAAGGCCTGCACATTGTTACTGTAAAAAGACCGTAAAGAGTTCAGGTAGGTAACAGTGTATATTAGATAGAGCTAACATGCTGCTTGTATGCAATCCCTCAAACTGGTTTTTTTTCCCCTAAATTTTGTTTGGTAGAGAATAAAGTCCCTCAGTACAGCTTTGTAGTACAGCTCCACCTTCTGTCTTGTCTGCCTTTCTAGAAGAGCCTTCCTTTAAGCAGATACCCAGGTGAGGCATTTTAAACTCTTGCCTACTGGTGACTGTGTGTCTGAAACCTTACATCCTACCTTGGGCAACATGACAGGTATTCAACATGCGGTTCTTTACTGTTCGCCTCAAATCTGGGCTGACAAAGGGCATTCTTAACCATTCCAGTTAGCAACTTTTTCCTTTAATTGTATTTTTGAGATAGTTTCTCACTGGCCCAAGTAGGCCTTGAACTCTCGAAGTGTCTCCTGTTCACCCTCTTAAATCCTGGTATTACATGTGTGCAACAGATGTAACCTGGCTGCCAGATTATCAGCTAACTCGTGTGCTAGCACACTCTTGGTGCTCTAATTATAAGAATTGAATGTGACTTCTAATAAAAGCTTTGAAAATGCCCACCAACAGTATAAACTACAACACTCAATCAATTATTAAAAAGCAGGATAATGTTAAAGCCAGGCATTGATGAGTTTGTACAGTCCCAGCACTCAGGAGGTGAAGGCATGAACTTAAGGATTTCAAATTCAATCTTACCTACATAGTGAGTTTGAAGTTACTCTGAGCTAATTGAGACCTTGTCTAAAAAAATAACACATATATACATACAAACATATACAGGACAAGTTCATAAACTGTGGCAATCCTACTTTTAGACACTATATAATGATCACTATTTTAATTATACCTTGATATCAAACTTGCAAGTTGGCCTCTCTGCTAACATTTATTTGTAACACCCAAAATGCTCTGTCATCCAGGTTACATGCAGATAAACAGTGTTGAAAATTCTGACTTCACTCAAGAGCACATTCCAAACACAGAAAAGAGACACACTACCTTCCTGTTTTCAGGCTCTCATACTATAAAATGTCTTTCTTGTGTACTTAGTACCACGTCTAGAATTTAATTATCATGGATAATGAAAATTACCTACAAAGCTAATAAGATACAATGTTAAACACCTACTTAAAAGACTGTATAGATCTCAATCAATCCACATCTGTCAGCAAAGGACTTCACAGTGAAAGATTTTGGAGCCTTTTGCCATTCCCCACTTGAATTTTATAATCCTTTAAAAAAAATCATTCTTAGTTCATGGTGATTGAAGGGCCAGGTGGATTTGGGACTACAGCTGCCAACTCCTGATGCATACTTGGTTGCATTACCATCAGGAATCACCACAAAACACTACCTGGCTATGAGTAAGTTAGGATCTTAATAAATAAAATACATAGTAGAGTAAGTCCTTCATTTGCAGGCAGACACATTATAAATGTTTGACTACGGAGAAATAAAATATGAAAACACTAGTGAGATAAAAGAGGTCATAGAGGTCGAAGGAGGCAGAGAACCAGAGATTTGTACCACAAAAGTCTTAAGAAGAAATCTTTATAAACAGGTCATTGATGTACAGCATTGATGTATGTCACTGGACAGTGTCCACTGAACTTAGTGACAAGATGATTGGTAGCTCAGAAAAGCCAATGCCAATGAGCAGAGACAGAAACCAATAGTCTCCAAGATTAACCAACTGCCTCCCAAGGCCTTCCAAAAACCACTCTCCACTTCCTTTGCTGCCGCTCCAGCTCATGCTCTCATGAGTTATCGGATCTTTGGCAGTCACTCTTACAGTTACCTTGCTATATGTATGTGTGTGTGTGTATGTATGTATGTATGTATGTATACATATGCACATATATACACACACGAGTGTATGTATGTATGTATACATACGCACATATATACACACACGAGTGCGATCCCCAGCTGCCAGAGTAGTACAGCATGGAGCAGAGCAGTCTGGCTCAGAAGCATCATGGTTTGCTGCTGCCTTGATAGAGTGTGCAGCAACCCTCTCATCTTCAGTGGGTTCTGCACTGTACCCTTACCATCCACACACACAAATATGATCAGATCATGGCTGTTATCACCTTAGCAGTCTTCACTGCCATCAGCTCCGTTAGGATGATCTTATGTGGTTCATAAGGTCTCACAATATTGGTAAAATCCAAACATGATATTCAACCCCACCCCATTACTTGTCTCAATCTCCAAGTCCATTCATATTGCTATGATTCAAAAATCTGCCTTAAAATTCAGCCTTTAAAAATTAACCACATCTAAAGAGTCAAAATGTAAATTACGGTTATTCAGATGAGAATTATTTTCTTCTTAAGGTATGGGTCTGGGTCTCTAATATGTCTGACAGACTGGATAAACATCATCTAACAGAAAACTTGTCGGGAAATATATTCATTGTTGAAACACATGGCTAACAAAGGGGGATGTTCAAGAATTTAATGATGGATTTCCTAATATTAATCTGTTACAGAAACATTTCCATCCTGTTACCACTGGCTCTCTATTCTCAGCTGAGAAGAAAGACAAGAAATAGAAGAAAGGCACATATGTGGTGCTTCCCCAGTGGAAGCGAGCAGCCTAACACACGACACTGAACGAGCTGGTGCCATGACTTCCCAGCTGTAGAACTGTCACACATAAGACAATTTAACTCCAGACAGACCAGAAGCATCTAACAAATCTTAGAGGTGATAAGGATGATGTCATAGGCAAAGGATATGTTATATAATCACATACCATATCCCATGTCTTTAACTTTGTTACTATTTGCTAATGCTTTCCAGTATTTTACATAATCACGTGTGTTACATAAACCTCATACAGTGCAGTGGTGATGGACTGCACTTGGCAAAGATGCTCCCAGTCTACATTTCCTCTCTGTGCTTGGTACTCATTACACTATGACAGGTATCTGCAAAGGACTCCTAGGATCAGTCACCAGAAGATGATTCTGCACTTGTAACAACTATGAAGAAACAATGTATCTCCCTACCAGGGCTGGCACTTTGAGATTTTATCACAGTGAACCCAGAATTTCATCAAACAGCAACAATGAGCTATCCCAGATGTATTTTGTTGGTTTATAAAGGAATGCCAAAAGATTTGTTCTTCCTTAATTAGAATATATTATGTTCTCAATTAGAGAAGTTCCTTTCATTCATATTTTAGGAATCTAGTGTTTCCTTGATTTTAGCAAGATGTTCTTTAAGCCACAAAATAAACAGTGCTGACCACTGTTATCACAGCGCTTACTCGTCCATCTCAGAACATTTTGTGTAGTGAGATTTCATTTGTACTTTAGTAAATGAAACTTGCTTGAAGACCAGTACAGAAAACAGCCACACTGGTCAGCCATACAGGCCAGGCAGTGGTGGCTCACACCTTTAATCCCAGTAGCCACACTAGTTAGCCATAGAGGCTGGGCGGTGGTGGTGCATGCCTTTAGTCCCAGCACTAGAGAGGAATATAACGCAGGATGAGACAGGAACTTGCCCTCCTTCAGTCTGAAGATTTCATAAAGATAAGCGCTCTCTAGTGGCTTGGCTGCTTTGCTTCTCTGGTCTTCAGGTTGAACCCCAAAATCTGTCTCTGGGTTTTTATTATTCATGCAACAATTTTGAGGGCTCTCTGGGAGGCAATCTCCCAGTCTCTGCTTTGGGAAGTCCTGTGTCTGGTGAGGAATTCTGAGTTGGTGACGAGCCATGAGATCCACTTTGTCCTCACCACTGTCTTAGTGTCACTTAGAGGTGACAGAACATGTGCTTCATATGCTAAGTACTGGGGGCAGACGACCAAACTAATTTCTATTTGATGTCTCTGTCAGAATTACCTAGTTAAGTCCAATCAAGCTCAGCACCTTGATTTATGTCTTACACTGCCAACTCATTTGGACAAATTTGGAGGTCTAACAACTACTTTTTTAGAACCATTTACATCATTACCTATGCTCATTATGCTGATTTTAATAAGGCATTAGCATAAGCAATGACAATAGCTAATCAAATTTTGACCTACATGTCATGAATTTCCCACCGAGGAGAATGGGAATGCTACAACTCAAGAAAGCTTGCAAAGAAGGTACAGAGAACAAAAATGAAAAGCTCACTAAATATACTGTATCCTCTAAAATTTATTTTCATATTTTAACACTGAGCAGATGTCTTAGTTAGGGTTTCTGTTGCAATGAAACACCAGGCAAGCTGGGGAGGAAAGGGTTTATTTGGCTTACACCTCAGCATTGCTGTTCATGACTGAAGAAAGTCAGGACAAAAACTCAAACAGGGCAGAATCCAGGAGGCATGAGCTGATGCAGAGGCCAGGGAGAGGACCTGCTTACTGCCTTGCTTCCCTTGGTTTGCTCAGCCCACCTTTCTTATTAAAACCCAGGAACTGAAACCCAGGGATGGCACCACGCAATCCAAAGCAATCTTTAGAAAATTTTGAGTCAATAATTTGGTTTCATGAAATTCTCTAAGTATAGTGTTTCCTGAGTTGCAAAGTAAGTGATAGAATATTCAGGAATATCATTATCTTTTGACTAGCTTTTCAAAAAACAACAACAAAAAAACTACCCAGAATCCTGGCTTCCACTTTTTACACGGGAATGACACTCAGCTAGTGTAGACAGCTCAGTGGTTCACCAGTTCTGAACTAAGCCTTAGGTGTCTCTGACGACAAACATCAAGTATTTTCCTCTTTTTCAAGAGATCTGTTTACTTTATCACAAAAGGATGGAAAAATCCTCAGTTCCTAAATATCATATATTCTCCCTCAAATACCGGCAGACAATAAATTGATATTAAAAACGGGCCAAAGAAGCTCCAAATTTGAGTGCAAGTACATAGAACAAGGAGGCTAAGCAGATTTCAGAAATTCTTTATAAAATATCAAAACTGCCTTTTTAAGAAACCTTCTCATTTTCAATGTTTGAGGGGTTGGGTTCCAGTGAATTTACTAACTTCTAAGACATTTCTGACTACTTTGTAAGCACTCCAAGATCTTGTAAGGTCCTAGTATATTAGTGCAATTGTGCCTTCCCTCCGTGTTTAAAGAAACGGAAATGAACAAGTTAAAAAGCATTTTCCTAACCCTGACTGTAAGTCACAAGCTTGATGCTGCCTGGAGCCAGCTGGCATCGGGCCCGTTTACAGTAGGCTGTTTACTCCCTGTCTACCAATCAGCGCAGAGAAAGAATGCTTACAGGCGCAGTTGGAATGCTCTCCAAAACAGACCAACAGAGGTGGAAGGCTTAAGAACTTTATTAAACTTTATAGGTATTATCTGAAAACTCCAAAGCCTTGGAATCCACCTTTTTAACTCGGCATTTTAAAGTGATCCTCAGTGAACAATCTTAAAATGAGCTCATTAGTGGGATGGGTATTTTTTTCTACATTTTAAGTAAATTTTAACTATAATTTTTAAAGATCACAACACCGATCTTAAAATAGATTTTAATTTTAGTTAATTTGATTGAAATTGCTATTACTAGTTCTTACATAACACAACAGTAAGAAAGAGAAGGGCAGAATATGTGGAAAATAGGAAGGCAAGCTCTGATGATCACAAAAATACATCAGAAAACAGATGAGTGACTTGGGTTGATGCCTAGAAGCTACGGTGATTGGTGTTAAGTCTGTGGAGAGGCTCTTTCATCCCCCGTTGTCTAGTTTAATTCAGAGAAAAACAGGTAATAAAAACCCTTTCTCCACTATAGTAAATCCCAAGTTTGTCTTCTCAAGGTTACATACTATATTTAGCATCAGTAGCCACAGTAAACTTTAAAATATAACTTGTCTCGGTATTTAGCAAATGTTCAGATGACTGACAGGCAGGAGCTAATGTCTCAGGTATTTCATAGTTATCAACTTAATCCTAGAATCAAATCAACAAATGTGAACAAATTTCACCCAAAGGACATTAGGAATAAAAACTACATTTTAAGCCACATGTATGCAGTGAAAAGAGGATGAACATGTTCTGTAGGAAAAGGGGAGCTCCCGAAAGCTCTGAAGCACCCACAGCTACTAGTGCAGGGCAGCCAGCTCTGCCGTGCAGTATCTGGAGTCTCGAGCGTCCTTATTTTAAAGCAGATTTTTAGAAACCTATACACCTATAAACGAATCATTTCACGATGTCTGTTGCTGTACATAAGCAGTTAGCTTTAGTAACCGAGTCCACACGGCAGCACAAACCGCTTTACCGGTACAACAAGGCTGCCCAGGGTTAGTTCTGAGCCCCTCAAGGCTGGCTGGGGTCTATACTGCGCTGCTCCTTGAGCACATCTTTTGCTAATTAGCCCCCGTAATTTGGCAGTTCCAGCTCCTGGAGTACGCTGGTCACAGTGTATCTTTTTCTGGTTTTACTTTTGAGTTCTTTTTACTCATGATTTGTTTCTTTCAAAAAGAGATCACATGTTAATATGGTTTACTTATTGCTAAATTATAGTAAGCTATTTTCTAAACATTTGTTTTCTGAAAAAGCTTACAGCTAATTATCATATTTAGATTACCTTTTCTTTCTTCCTTCTTTTTCCCAACCTCCCCACTCCTTTCTCATCCTTTTTCTCCTCTTACTGCTTTCTGCCCCACCCCCACGGATGGACTCCAGAGGTGTACATGCTAGGCGAGCCTGCACTTTGGCCCTGAACCACATCCCTAGCCCATTCCTTTTAGGGGCCTAAAAACAAAGAATATACACCTAACTGCTGGGAGCTATCAGTAATACATACTGCATAGGCTATTTCTGAATTGTCACTAGGGTATACAATTTAAATAAAACATTGATTAGTAGGTAAATAAAATTCTATCTAGTGCTTCAATAGTTAGTAACTGAATAGGTACAACATTCATGACCATGAAAATACTATAATTTACAAACAAGATTGTAAAATACTTTCATGGCAGGACTATAGAGATGGCTCAGTGGTTAAGAGCACTGGATGCTCTTCCAGAGGACTTGGGTTTGATCCCCAGTGCCCTACAGCAGCTCACAGCTATGTATAACTCTAGTTCAATAGGATCCAATGTCCTCTTCTAGTCTCCCAGGTACCAGGCATGCAAGTGGTATACACATACACTTGCAGGCAAATTATCCAAACACATTAAATAATAAAATTAAATATACTACTACCTCAGCAGGGGTGAAGGCCTAAAGAAGCATCAATTATTCATTAAATCAGTTGAATGTTTTCTATCTATAATGTATTATTAGTATATTTGCTACAAAAAAGTGGTTTGTCGACACTCGAATTTGCACAAAGGAAATTGAAATTTGACTTAGTAAATATAATAATTACAGCAGTAATTCCACTTCTTAGACACATTTCTAGCTTCTACTTTTCAATTTTACGCAATAAAAATCATGTTGGTAGTTGAATGAAAGAATATATACTTGATATATAAAATTGAGTATCACAGCATGAAAAGCTAAAACTGGATAAAACTGAAAAATAAGTGAAAAATTCTAAACAATTTTAGAAGAATTTTATAATCCTCGGGCTTGGAACTGAATTATTGAAAGGCAACTTCACCCCATCTCTTAAACTACAAATGGGGAATGCCATGCTCCGATTCTCCTTATCACCGCCCACACTTTTCCTCTTTTAGTTCTGCAGAATACCACCTCTAAAATAGCATTCTAACACTCAACAGAACACAAAAATGCTGTGCTAATATCCTAGTTGTCTTCACTGAAAAATCTATACTTTCACAGTTCACTTATAATGTAACCCCCCTCTTCTAAGTAGCATAGCTATCAGAAATTTCTGAGGCATTCTTAGACCCCTCTCAACTTCTCCAGATCCCCACTTTCTGCTGACAGTTAAGACTTCCAGAATGAAAACGGACTCTGAAACCTTGGTTAATGGCCAACTAAAGCCCCCAAGACACATGGCAGAAACCAGCAGATGAGGTGTTAATCAAACAGCTGACCAAGCCGAACGAAAGGTGCTATCATCTGCCAACAGCTGGGACATCTTTCTGTTTAGCTTGCTTGTGATGGGGGAGAGTCTTCTGGCTTGTGTTAATTTCATTGGTTAAATAAAGAGACTGCCTTGGCCCTTTAATAGGACATAAAATTAGGTAGGCGGAGTAAACAGAACAGAATGCTGGGAGAAAGAAGCTGAGTCAGGGAGTCACCATTGTTCTCCCACTCTAGACAGATGCAGGTTCAGATCTTTCCTGGTAAGCGCACCTCATGGTGCTACATAGAGTATTAAAAATGGGTTAAGAGGCTAAAACTAATGGGCCAGGCAATATTTAAAAAAATACAGTTTCCGTGTAATTATTTCGGGCATAAGCTAGCCATGTGGGCGGGCGGGTGCCGGGGACGCAGCCCCGCTGCTCCTATTACTACAGAGTGGCACCGGACGTGATGGACTAAATCCACTTAAAAACCTGAGAAGGCTTAAAAATAAGGGAGAGAGAGTTTAACACAGAATTTTGCTGTTTGTTGGTGGCGTGCTGTAGAGAGATTTCCTGATTCGGCAACAGCAGAAAACAACAACAACAACAACAACAACAACAACAACAACAACAACAACAAAAAACCGCTGTGTCATTTTAAAGCGCGGCTTCCTGGGACTGTGCCGCCAGTGCAAACTCTGGCTTTAAAGCATTTCAAGGGCTTTTATGGGACTGGATGTTTCTGTTCCCGCTTGGGATCAGAAGGAGACTGCTCTGAGACCATGCTGATGGCTAAGCGTTTTCCGCCTGCACCTGGGCAGACGGCAGAATCAGGCTTAGGCAGGCGGAAGTGCATGGCGGATTCCTGCCACCATACAGAGATGGGTTTTCAGACTGCGCAGTGCTCTGCGTGTCAGATTTGGTTGTAAAAAGAGTTTCTGTGCTGCACGCTCAGTCTCAGAATTAAACTGCTGAGTGCAGTTCCAATGTGGACTTGCTGTGTTCCTGGAACTGTGCGCAGCTCAGGGGCACCAAATGGATCTGAGGTAGGAGCAACTGCTCCATGCTGAACTGTGCTGGTCGGCAGGAACTACCGTACTGCTCCTATTACTACATGCTTGTGTTACTAAGCAGGCTGAGATTTGGGTCTGTATCTCTTAAGACGCACCTTGCTTATAGCACCACCATTCCCATTCATCATTTCGGTACAGGAAATTTGTTTACTCAATTAAAGTTTGCCCTTTCTTTTTATTAATCCTCTCAAACTTCTTTATGATTTTTAACAACTTTAAAAAAAATTCTGTGTATGGATGTGCTGCTTGCATGTTTCTCTGTAAGTACTAAGTACCACGTGAGTGCTTGGTGCCCACAAAGTCCAAAAGAGGGTGTCAGGTCCAGCGGAACAGAATTACACATAGCTGTGAGCGCCCATGTGGGTGCTGGAAACTGAACCTGAGTCTTCTGGAAGAACATCCAGTGCTCTTAACCACTGAGTCATTTCCCCAGCCCTTACTGACATATTTAATAGACATTTTGGAACATTTACTATATAGAATTTTCTCTACCAGAGATTCTCCCCCCTCAATCTTATCCAGCGAGATTCCTGATGGGTCCATTAGTAGACCGGTCAGAAGACGATGGACACCATCGATGTCACAGGTGAGGCTGACAGCACTACATAAGGCAAGTTCTAAAACTAGCATACAAAGTCTGCACCTTTTCAAATCCTAAGTAACAGTCACATAGAAAACAAAATGAAAGGCTATTTACAGCTGCAAAGAAAAAAAATAAGTAGGAATAAATTTAACCAATGAAGTTAAAGAGATGTACACTGGAAACCATAAGACACCAAGGAAAGAAATCAAAAACATAATGCAAAGATTGGACGTGTTCATGAGTGGGCTGAAAGCAATAAAGGTTTAGGGAAATCCATCTAAATTCCAAATTGTGGTAGTCATAGAAAAAGAAAATAATCCCAAGATTGGTATGGGGGCGGGGGAGCATACCTTCATCAACACTAAGAACCTGAGCTTCCCGACTGAAGGCTGCACTGCAAAATGGTGCAATAAGGCACTGAGATAAAAACAAGAGGAGACTCACAATAGGATGGAGACCCTAGAAGGAAATGAACTTTTGACAACAGCATCAAGAAAATATAAATGAGACCTGGGAACCTGGTTTCCACATGCCACCCCCAGTGGGGTTTTCACTGTGTCCTTACCTGATACACAAAAGTCAACTTAAAATAGGACCCAAAACCCCTATGATCAGATAGAGAGGTAAAAGTTCTTGGCACTGGTCTCTGCAGTTACTGTTTACTATGCCATCAAATGTTTATGCTACAAAAGCAAAAGCATGGGGCACGAGAGATGGCTCAGAGGTTATGAACACTGGCTGCTCTTCCAGGGGTCTTGAGTTCAATTTCCCAACTACAGAACAATGAATACATAATAAATAAATCTTAAAAGAATAAAAGTATATAAATTTAACTTTATTATGTTATTCATAATAAAGGGGGAAATCTCAACAAAATAAAAAAGCAGCCCACAGACTAGTACAAAATATTTGCAAACAACATATATGATGATGTGATAACATTTATAAAATCTAAACCAGTAGAATCCCTAACAATATAGGTATCTCTCCGTATACCCACAGGTAAATGTAGTCTTCATCCCTCATCAAAGTCACTCTCTCTGCAACAGACAGAGACCACTTCAGAAAACCACAACCAATCAAAATGCAGCCCTGTGGAGTCTGGTCCATACATCTGCTCCTCAGGCTCAGTGAACACTGGAGGAGGGGCTGAAGGACTGCAAGAGCCAAAGGATCGCAGAGTTTGCTATGAGAGTGTCCTCTAGTGTGTCAGAAGCTACACCCATGAAGATTTACCAACAGGACTGCACAAACATGAGCTCAGCAAACACTGCACCAACAGACATGCCGAAGAGGATGGAGAAGAGCCGTGAGGCCTCAACCCTGCACAAAGAAGTATATGCAACCAAGGAAAGCTGGTACAGTAGGGGAGTCTTCCTGAGGGAAAGTGCACCAACTGGTGGTCCAGTGCCAAATGGTGTGGGTAGGGGTTTGGGAAGGTAAGGGAAAATGTAATTATAATCTCAAAAAGGAAAAAAAAAGACTATTCACCAGCAGAACAAATAACCCAGTTTTAATGATGAGCAAAGACTACATCCCCACTCCCCAAAGGACATTATAATTCTTCTGAGAAGCAGGAAGACTGCTATGAGTTTAAAACCACCCTGGGCTAGCAAGTGTGAGCTAGTTTCAAGTGGGGAACGGAGAGGAGAGAGAAAAGGAAAACAGGACAGACTAAGAGACATTATTACCTTACACCCTAGATATACTGCTGGTCAGGGTGCCGGCTGGCAGAGCCAATGGAAAACAGTATGGACATTCCTAACAAGTTACAGGTGGAACTTCTATGAGATCCAGCGATAACTTCCGGGTGATGGGATTAGCCTCTTGTGAAGATGTTCACGGCACTCCACGTTCACGGCAGCATTACTCAGAGAAGATGTGAGAGCAGCCTGAGTGGCCATCAAACTGATACATGGATAAAGGAAACCTGTCACACCCCCAGACGACTGTTCAGCCACACAAAAATGATGCTGTGAATGGTTTTATTCTGGGCAGACAGCGAAGACATGCTAAACTGTACATGACAATGCAGAAAGTAAAGCTTTGCAGGATCTCCTGATGGAAAAGAGGAGGTCTCAAATATGTACATGGAGGAAGGGCATGGAAAGGTGGTGGTAGAAGGGTAAGTTAAGATTCCATGTTCAATATGAAGTCTAAATTCATGAAGATTTGATTTTATTAGATGTTGTTTAACAGACTGTATTGCTACATGACATACAATGCTATGTAAGATTGCAGATAGTAGTCATTCTATTTTCTGTGAGTATATCTTCACCTTGTCTTATAAGCCTGAAGTACATACAATAAAATTTATTTTGAATAAACTCAAGGCAATCTCTGGCTTCTGTTTTTGCTCTCAGTATTAAACTAAGGACCTTATTCATGCTAAGCAAGACTTCTATTACTGGTTAAGCCCTCAACCCTTCTTTAAATTTTTTTAAAGAGAAAGCAGCTAAATAGCCCAGGCTGTCCCTCAATTTCCTCTACAGCCCAGGCAGGCTTGGAATGTTCAAGCTCCCTGCTTCTGCTTCCCGTAAGTACCTGAGATAAAAGGCCATAGCCACAAGGCCAGACTTAAGTCTCAGGCTTTTAGCTTCCTTTGTTGGCCACTTCACTAAAATTAAGCCTAACCTAAAATTTTTGTTGGCAACGAGAAACACTTTTAATAAGAAAATAAAGAAGTATCTAAGTACCTAGATGTCAGAAGAACCTTGAATATTTACTGAAAGCAGAACAATGCATCGACGCATGTTTCTAGTCTCTCTTAGGGGCTCTTCAAGCCACTAACAAGTAGTTAGCAGTGACTGCAAGTGATTCAGAAACACACGGCCTGTGGTCATTTGTCTCCACCACAGGCTGACAGCCACTGCTATAGTTGACCTGAACTCTAGAAAATACAGGAACAAGGCAAAAGCATGCAGTCTAAAGCAACACATCCTACACAAGAACCAAGGATGATGTAAAATGACCAAGTTGTAAGGCAATTCTGGATGAACACTTTGCTTGGCAGTGAACAGTGTATTATATTTTTAACTCAGAAGTGGTTTAGATCTATTTTCCTAAGTGAAGACCTTTTCTTTTTTGATTGTAGGAGGAAATATCCCCGAATGAAGACAGCACAGGCAGCAACACAGGAATCTGCTTCCTTGAGTTAAATCTGCGGTCTGGGTGACAGCATAAACCAAACTCCTTTACAATTTAAAAGAGTTGCAAAAGAAAAGGGAATAAAAGATAAGATTCCTGGAAGCTTTCTACAATTTATTTTCTAGAAAATGAAGAATCATGACTTAATCCTAAAGAAATTCTCTATTTCTAAACACAGTGCATTCTTACAATCATTTGTGATTGGCCTGAGGAATGCTCCATGTCAAGTCTTAAATACAATACAAATTCACAGCATCCCTACTTATACTTTGTTTAGACATAATCTCCAGTGATACATGTCTACATTTCACAGATTTCCACTCTTTATTGTTTTGTTTTTCTTTTTTTTCTTTTTTTTTTCCAAGACAGGGTTTCTCTGTGGTTTTGGAGCCTGTCCTGGAACTAGCTCTTGTAGACCAGGCTGGTCTCGAACTCACAGAGATCCCCCTGCCTCTGCCTCCCGAGTGCTGGGATCAAAGGTGTGTGCCACCACTGCCTGGCTGGAATTCTTGCTTTTTAAAACAAAATTGACAGACTTTTACTATGTTGTTGAGGCTGTGCTATAACCCCAAACTGGCGATCCTCTTAGTTCAGCTTCCCGAGTAGCTGGAGGTAAACTGTGTTACTGTGCCTGGAAAGAAACCATCTTCTCATTAGTTTTAATACTTTAAATTTTAAATCTTCCTTTCTTTAAAAAACCAACCAACCAACCAACCAACCAACCAATCCAGAAATCCCTAGGAAGGGGAAATAGAAGAGATTTTGTGGGTAGACTGAGGGTGGGAACAAGAGTGATCAGGTTGGGGAAAGTGGGGGAGTCCAGAAAGAGACTACTAGAATGGGGGGCATTTCAGGGTCTGGTAAAAAACTAGCACAAGGGTAAATTAATATCAATATCCATCTCTATCTCTATCTATCTATCTGTCTGTCTGTCTGTCTGTCTCTCTATCTTTCTATCGAGAGAGTTCTGGACATTAGGTAGTTTTCTTAAGACTTTCACTGCACTTCCTACTAGTTCTTCAAAGCAGTCTGGAAAATACAAGTAATTGCTCAAATATCACCACACAGAAAGACAGCACTTCTATTTAAACTGGTTCCATCATGATATATTATAAGCTACGATAAGAAGCTTCCAGATCTGTGAAAGAATAAATTAGAAAGGGCATTGGGATGGTTGTTAACCTTCTTTGTGCTAATCTGACTGGACTGAAATTCACCCCAGAGCCTACTTCTGAGGCTCGTGTGGGAAGGTATTCCAGAATCTAACTGAGGAGGGACGGCCCACCTGAATGTCAGTGGTACCTTCCCATGGGGAGGCTCCCAAGTGAAGAAGTGACTGCCTGAGCATGAGCTTTCTTCATCTCTCCCTCACTCGGGATGCAGGGGCCAGCCATCGTATGCTCTGACCACTATATATTCCCTGCCAGCTTTAAGTTGCTTTTGTCAGGCATTTGGTCAGAATAACTAGAAAAATAATTAAGAGAGAAAACTAGTACCAAGATGCGGGGCTGCTGTGCTAACGCTGATCGTAAGGACCAGAGGCCCTCGGCAGTGGCTTGGGAGATGAATGTGGAGGCGTTTGGAGCTGCAGTCCAGACAGGCCCTGGGATTCTGTAAACAGCTTAATGGGCCATTCTTGTGGGGCTTTAGAAGAGCAGGATGCCCAGAGTAGTGGACAGCAGAAGTCCTTTAGTCTGGGGACATGGGGATCATTCATGTTACATTCTAGAAAAGAATCTAGCTATATCCCACAAGTATCTTGAGCACCAGAGTGAGGCAGCATTAAAAGACAATGGACTAATTTGTCTGTCAAAGATTTTAAAACAGCATAGCATTCAGGCCATGGCATGGTTACTGCTCATTGCTCTTTTCCAAATCCATAGCGGGAGCAAGCCAAAAAATAAAAAAATAAAAATTCAATGTGCAGTTTGGTGAGGAAAGGCTTGCAAGTTTAAGTTGTACAAGGCAGGGTGGAAACGCAATCTGTTAAAATGTTTCACTGTTAAAAAAAGTTTATCAGAATTAAAGAGAACCTTCCAGCTTTACACTGGCTAACAGGAAAGGTGTCAGAAGAAAACTCTATGGAATATCATCTCTCCATCACTTCCACTCAAGATCTGGAAATGGAACCAGGGTCACTGATAGGCGTGGGGGCAGGTACCCCAACCCGCTTAACCATCCCACTGGATCCTGATTCTCCCTAAGAATAAACAGACATTGTGGTCCCACATCCTGACTCAGACAGTAGCTATGAAAATCTCCTGTATTTTACTGGCATGGGAGGGCAGTAGAGTAGGTCCCAGTCACAAAGAACTGTGATTATCTGTTCCACTCTATCTGGAAGCTCTATGGAAGATCCCATCCAAAGGACTGTCTTTGTTTTGCTTACCATGAGACTGGCTTGGTGTAAAGTACTACACTCGGACAGGAGGGCTATTGAAGACATCTAGGAGAAGGCCTTATTGTGTGCACCCTGAGGTGACAGTGACACCTGGAACAAACAATAAACTAACTAAAACCCTTGTGAAGAAGAGCTGGAGACTCCACAGAGGCTCTGAAAGGACTGGCATGTTCCTAGAAGTCTAGAAGCTACCTTCATGAGGAGGGCTGTGTTTATGCCAAAGACCCGGACAGGCCTTGAGCTACAGATCCTTATCGACTGCAAGTAAAGCAAAGGCAAGACTGTTGACTTAGGGGACAAAGCAGAAAGTGTCACTATAACAACAGGACCCACTGGCAGACTGGACGCTATTTGCTCTAGGCACTTAATGAAATCTGTATACAACCGTGAGGTGGCCCCTAAGTGAAAGAAAAAGATGGCGGGATATTTACGGTGCAAGTGAATATAAGCTTTACAGATGACCTGAGAACAGGCACAAACAATGTCTGCACTGCTTATCAGCAGCCAGTGCTGAGCAGCGAGTGGGGGCGCAACTGTATGGCTGTACAAGCAAAGGCCCTCTTATCTGGATATCGTGGGTCAAGAAGCATGCTGGCTTAAAATCTCTAAAACAAAGATATGAAATCTGAAATACTTCAAAGTCTGAAACTATCATGTTAGCACTCAAAAGTATTTAGATTTTGGGTTTAGATTAGTATTTAGGGATCAGTCTATATTAAACTATCTCATTTTCAGCAACAAAAATAAAAGATATAAAACAAAAAATTCAAGATATAAAAACAGTACAGCCTATGCACAAGAAAAAAAATCAACGAAGAAATACTGCCTCTGAAGCTTATTACTGCAGTATTTCAAAGATAGACTGATATAAAAAACACTGTCTAGTGAACTGAAATATGAAACTGGCATCTTTTACACTGAAAATATTGATACAGAGATGTAAAAGACGAAATAGAACCAAAACAGACATGTTAAAGCAGGGAAGCACTAAAACTACGAGCAAGCCCACTAGAGAGGACCAACAGAATCAGCAGCAGGCAGGGGGATGATCAGTGACCCCACAGGAAGATCACCTGGGACGATGCAGCCAGAGGAACTGGGGCGAAAAGAACTAGGGGGAAAGCTCTGCACAGAGGCTTGGAGATTTGTGGGCCATCACTACTTGTAAGTAAGAGACAGCGAGTGTCACAATGGGAGGGGAAGCCCAGCTATCTGAAAAAACAACAAAACAACCCCACATATAATGGAACACATTCAAACACCCAACAAACTCCAAATATGCTAGGTTTTAAAAGATCCACACTTAGGCACATCATAATAAAACCACCAAGTCTATAAACAGAGAATCCCGAAGGCAAGAGGAGACAATTCATCATACCCAAGTTCTGAGCAGCAGCGCCTCAGAGAAGACAGCTGGGTGAAATATGCAAAGTATGGAAAGAATTAAATGTCAGAGACCGCTGCACTCAGCAATGGCACACTTTAAAAGTGAAGGGGGTTAGAATATTCTAGTTCAGGTACTTACAAAGGTTTATCATTTACAGATCTGCCCTCCATCAAATACTAAAGAGAATCCTTTAAACCGAAATGAAAGATGAAAATAACTACTTCACATAAAGAGCACCAGGAAAGAGCTGAGTGTATGACCCCATAAGTAAAAATCACGAGTGGAGAACGAGGCATGGAGGCACACAGGCTGTAACCATGCGCCTCTGGTGAAGAGGAGGGAATTCACTGGCAGCCGGCTAGACGGAACAGTGAGTTGATGCAGCTCTGCAGAGACACCTGTCTCAAATAACAGAGGTGAAGAGCAGATATACAAACACAGGAGACTGCAGTACACTTCTGGACAAACACCGGGACACTGGAGAAACGAGAAAAAATATGAGCACTAGAATCAAACGTGACACTCCGGAATATCACATGGGACACAATAAAAACAGCACCAAGAGGAAATGAGTGCCACACACTATAGACACGACAGATAATTTAATAACATATCAAAGAGTCTCACAAAAGACGGACAGTTTAAAATCAATAAAAAGGCAAGAAAAAAATTACAAGATGAGTTCATCAATACCTGAGCTGGAATCTGAGAGGACAGCACAAAGCATGGATTAAACAGACTGAGTCCTGGCGCTGGAGGGACAGTTCAGTTCAGTAGTTGAGGATGCATACTGTCCTCACAGGGGACCTGAGTCTGACGTCTGCACCCACGATGGACAGCTCAGAACCGCCTGTAACTCCATCTCCAGGGGAATTTGATGCCCTGCACTTAAGTGCACATATCCATACACGCATGTGCACACACACACACTCTTGAAAAGAATATAAATCTAGAAAAAAATGTTTAGATCTCTGAGGAAAAACATAAAGACAACCCCTGGTAATCCTTAAGCCAAATTCACTAAAAGACACTTAAAAAATATAGAGCCAAAAATGAAAAAAATAAATACCACTGAAATCCAGTGTTAATAGAAAATATTTTAGAAAATTACATTGAAAAATCTTAGAGAAATTATCAATCTTTAGACACATATGACATAACCAAATGGCACCAAGATTAAAAAATACAAACAGAACAATAATAAACAAGATCAGAATAGCAGCAAAACCCCCAAGAAAGTAAAGCTCAAGCCTACATGAATCTTCTGCTAAAATTTGCCAGAAATTTTATAAATTTATATAAATCTATAAAGAACCAAATGTTTCTTGAACCAAATGTCTCCATAAATGAGATTGCTAACCGTTTCCAAAGCTCATCCTATGAAGCTCATGTCACTCTGCAACCAGCTGACAAGGCAGAACAAAAACCCGTACTCCTGCTGACCCTCCTATGGAACCCTCAATAAAATACTTACAGAGCGTATTCAATAGCACATTAAAAAGAACAAATATCACGATCAATCTGATTTCATTCTAGGAATGCAAAGACTGTTTAACACACACAAATAAACACAATACACAACACAAATACAATCAAGAATACAGTTTATATGATCATCCAACAGACACAGAAAAGACTTTTGATAAAATCTTAAAAACATAGATAAATCTGACATAGCTAGATCATAAATCATAAAGACTCTGTTATGACCAACCTATAGCCGACATCTTACTGAACGGGAAAATACAGCAGACATTTCCTCTGAAATCAGGAACGAGGCAAGGTGCTCATCCCATTGCTTTCATCGACTATAGTCCTTGACTTTTAGCCAGACTATTAGGCTAGAAAAAGAAGATGGATCTCCAGAAGAAAGAAGGAAGTTAATCTGCCCTGCTTATAGATGACACACTTCCATACCTGGAAGACTCCAGAAATTCCACCAAGAGACTTGCAGCTAATACACAAGTTCAGCAAAGTAACAAGAAAAAAAAAAAAACCTCAGTACTTTTTCTATACACCGATAATGAATTCACTGAGGAAGAAACTTGAAATAGCTGGGAGAATGGGGGTTACTGACAGGAAGAAGAAATGAAGAAAGGGGAAAGGAGGGAGGAAGAGGTTGGAGAAAATGAGAGTAAATGAAATTAGGACTGAACCTAACTAAGGAGGTAAAAACCTTTACAATAAAAAAGCTAAAAAAATAAAAACCAAACCAAACCAAACCAAAACAAAACAAAACAAAACAAAAAAACACTGAAGGAAGACACTGAAAAACACTTGAAATAGAAAGGCCTCTAAATATGTCCCTAGATTTGGGAATATTTAAAATGACCACACTACCAAAAGTGACCTACAGATTGAACAAAACCTTCATTAATTCTTCCCAGAACCTAAAGAACCAACCTTAAAACTCAGATGGAAACACAAAAAGCCCTCAACTAGCCAAGGCCATCTCTGTTTGCTCACTTGTTTCAAGTTACCTCAGTTCTTGGCTCTGCTCGCCTGGAGCTCATTCTGTAGACTGAGCTGACCTCAGAGTTTAGTGATCTTCTGGCCCTGTCCTTCTGGGTGTTGGGATTACAGGTGTGTGCCACCACACAGATCTGCCGAAGCAGTATTAATCATTAATCAATAAACGGAATCATACAAACACCACATCTCTGATTTCAAAATAAATTACACAGGGCATGGTAGCAAAAAACAGTACAGTACTGGCACAGGAACAAGCACACAGACCCATGGAATAGAACAGAGGGCCCAGAAATAAATCCAAGATGCCCCAGCCAAGCATTCTTAGCAAAGCGTTAAGAGCAAACTTTGGAGAAAAGTCATTCTAACAAGAGGCACTGGGGAAACTGGATAGCCACAGGTACAGACTATTAAACTAGACTCCCCTGCTTGCCTAATATAAAGAATCAACTCAAAATAGATGAAAGACCCCAATGTAAGACCGCGAACTGTGAAAGCACAGAGGGACAGCTCCTCAAGCCTTCAAGAGAGGCAATTCCTGAATAGGACTCCGACAGCACAGGAAACAAAAGAATTGAAAAGTCAGATTATAAAACTCCAAAAAGTATCTTAACAAGATAGGAAAGAGACAACTAAGTCAAGAGACAGTTCACAGCATGAGAAAAATCCTTGCCAACTATTTGCATGACAAAGGATCAATTATGCAGACTATATGAAGATCTCAGAAAAACTTCTTATCAAAAGACCAAAGTAATCCAGTCAAAAGTTTGTCAGTCACCTCAACAGTCACCTCTCCACAGTACAAATGGCCCCAACATTACAAAACAATGCTCAATAATTCAGCCAGCAGGAAAACAGAAATGAAAACCACACTGAGAGTCCATCTCACCCCAATCAGAATGGCTTTTACCCAAAAATATGCAGAGAAAAAGACATCCTTATATACGAATGGTGAGAATATAAATTAGCACAGCAATGTGCATGTTTCCCTAAGGTGTAATGGCTACATGGTCAAACCATACCACTCCTGGGTATCAGACAGAGCAAAGCAAGCCTGTAGATGGAAGACATGCTTGCATCCTTCTGTGTAGTGTAGTATTCTTTAAGAGCAGAGCTGTGGGATCAGCCTAGGTACCCACCAACAGAGGACTGGATAAAGGAATAGGGTGTATCTCCAGAGTGGAGTACTAATCAGGTGTAAGAAAAACAGTCACATCATTTGCAGAAGACCTACTAGAACGAGAGGACGGGGTTAATCAAAACAAGCCACCCAGACAAAAGCAAGCGCTTCATGTTTCTTCCTCATACCTGGCCACTTAAAAAGGTTACCCTGAAACCAGAAGAGAGGCGAGAGAGGAGACAGAAGCACATGCTCCATCACTCTCACCTCTATCCAGGATCCAGTGTAAATGACACCTTTTAGAGTTGTCATCGAGAGGTATCCCAAATGTGAGTGTGCTACAGACTGGTCCCACAACTGTCACCTTTGTGTTGATCTTTGCTGCTGTGGCCAAAGCAAACACTGTTTGCCTTATCCAACCTGCTGACTTCATCTCTTTCACCACTCCTGTTCTTTCACTTTCCTCCAGGACTAAACTGCACATTTAAAATCCTTTGCAGGGTCCCCTATGTCTTCACGTATCTGGCCACTGCTAAGCTTATCTAATATGAACCCTTAAGCTTTCTCATAAATACGAGAAGTTAAAACTGATGGACAACTGTTTTTGTACGACTATCCCAAAGCTGCTCGCTCCATTCTGTTCTAAGTATAATTGCTGGCATGCTAGCTTTTCCCCACTGAGACAGAAGACTTTCAGAATCCAGCTCTCTTCTTCCCTACCTACAACCAAAGGGCAGTATCCAGCGAAGTTCATCTCACCAAGCAGGCACTTTTCAACAACTTTGCAACAATGTTTATCCTAAATCTAATCTCAATTTTTTCACTAATGATGGAGGAAGGTCATTGGTTGATTAAATAAAGAAGCTGCTTGCCCTGATAGGTTAAAACATAGGGAGGAGTAAACTGAGCAGAATCTGGGCGGAAGAGGAAGTGAGGTCAGACTCGACAGCTCTCCTCTCGGGGGCAGATGCCTCAGAGAGACACGATGCTCCACTCTTGCGGGCAGAGGCGAGAGCTCTGCTCTCTGGCACACGCAATGAAGCTCCGACCCAGGATGGACGTAGGCTAGAATCGTCCTGGTAAGCGCACCTTGGGGTGCTACACACAGATGATTAGAAATGGGCTAAATTAATATGTGAGAATTAGCCTAGAAGAGAATGGGCCAAGCAGTGTTTAAAAGAATACAGTGTCCGTGTAATTATTTCGGGTAAAGCTAGCCAGGCAGCCGGGGTGCGGCTGGGGTGCTGGGGACACAGCCCCACCGCTCATATTACAACACACTAAAATAGAACGAAGGGGTTAAAGAAAAGAAAGGAGAGATGGAAAGGCCCACCTTGATTTGTAAACTATTAAAACTGCTGTTTAAATAGTAACATGAGAAAGGAAATGTTAGTGTTCTCCACCTCTGACACCCCCACGAGGGAACAGAGTAGTGGTCACTACTGGTACGGCAGCTCAGCTGCACACACAACTACCTGAGCTTTGGGGTATCTAGTACTGGTGTGCTTACCTTCCAGCCTACACAGTCCATTTATAGATAAAATTTCCTTGGGGATAAAACCTCAAGAGACATTTATCAGGAGACATTTTCATAGCATCACTGTCCAAAATAACAAACCAAAACCCAAAACAAACAAAACCCCTGATAATGAGCCATGTGTCCACTAAGAACAGAGACATGTCCTATAATCACCCCCCCCCCAAAAAAATCTGTACAAATACACATCAGTTTACATGAATGGGTGTTAGGAACATAATATTTACAACAAAACAAACAAAACCACCAGGTTGTGACCGAGAGGGACAACACATGCCTGTAATCTTACCATTTGGGAAGCTGAGGCAGGGGAATCGCTATGAGTTTTATGACAGCCTGGGCTTCAGTGCCAGACCCTATCTGAAAACAAGCAAACACACAATCAAGCAACACCAAACACACATTATATTTAACATGATTCCATAACATAAAGTTAAAGCCACCGGATCATAGCTAATGGATTAAGTGATAGTAGGTACCTCAAGTGTTGCTTACTATTCTTTAAACAACACACAGAATTTATAGGTACTTTTCCCCATATGTATCACTAAAAACTAGTATCTCTGGTAAAACAGTTTTAAGAGTTCATCAGGCTCAGTAACTACTGTCTCCAACTTGCGCAGTTATTTCGCTCATGGTACTCAGGATGGTCACTACTGATATTTGTTATCTTTTCAAACTTTCCCAAACCAACATTTACCTCAACCTCAGGTTGACCAGAGAATTTTACAGACAAAGTGAGTGAAACCGAGTGATAAGAAGCAATGCAAGTAAAAAGAGCAAGAAACCGTTGAATTTTGTACTTGTGACGTGGATTCTCAAGCTGTATTTTGTAGCATCTTCTACCGCTATTCCCAAGCCTCTTGAACCTCCAGTAGTCACCTGTTTTCTACAGAGCCATCTCATAATTCAGCAGGAAATGTCACAAACCACAGGGCTCGCCAACCTGATGTCAGCGTTAAGGAAAATGCCTGGATTTAATGCACCACGCTGCTAGACTCCAGGCTGCCATCAAGACAACTGCTTTCAAATTATCTCACTTAATTAAAAGTTGAAGGTTTTGGAAATTCTTTGTACAACAAGAACTAATTAATACAAATTAATCAGGTGACATAGTCTAACTTAAAAAACAACAAGATAAATTTATAATTAATGCTTCTGATGATACTTAAGTCAATTTCAAAGCTTTTATAAATTTGAAACTATACAAAGATGTGAAATGGTAAATTTGTGAGCATATACACCCCCCCCAAAAAAATCACATACATACACGCGTACACGTGTGTGCACGCGCGCGCGCACACACACACACACGCACACACACACACACACACACACACACACACACACACACCACACACTCAGTGGCATATACCTGGGATCCCTGAATGTGGGAAGAGTTGAGGAGGAAGATCATGAATTGAGGTCAGCCTAAGCT
Source organism: Microtus ochrogaster (assembly GCF_000317375.1). NCBI lineage: Eukaryota > Metazoa > Chordata > Mammalia > Rodentia > Cricetidae > Microtus > Microtus ochrogaster. The sequence continues at coordinate 27,902,022 of NC_022020.1, forward strand.
ATATAACAAACAAGCACCAACATGCTCAGCAACACTGGAATAGCACTAAATGGATTAATCATCTTCCTTTAATGTATATCTGGTTAACTTTTGAGAAAAAAGATTTATTTTGACATGGAAAGATGACCATCTAATTGCATAGATACAGTCATATTTTTTAAATTACCATGTAAAATAGCAATAAGGCAGCCCTGTGCCTTCTTGTATAGGTATCATTCCATTATACCTATTGTCTTTATGTGCCTCTTTATGTGCCCCAGTTGACTCAGGTTCGTGGCAGATAGATTATCCAGACAAAGGCAAGCCAATAATGGTGGATGTCCCTTACAAGCAAGAACCCATTAGCCCAGCTGATTTGGTCTTTATGCTTAAATAACTGGGGACAGGGATTGTTTTGCAATCTTCTCTTGTTATGAATGCAAATCTTGGAACTATATCCTAGGCCCTAGAATTTACTGGCACCCTCACTGTCCTTTAGAGTTATGGTTCCAAGTGTCATCCAAATTTTCTGAGGCGTTTCTAAAAATACTCACATTTCTGAGTTTTACCTCTGCAAATTTGCAACTCTTGAATGGGAATGAGGAAGGCAGGAGAGACCATATAAACAAGACAAATAACAACAACAAGAAAACCTATTTTCCTTCAGGAATACCAGGAATGATGTGGTGCCACTAACTCTCACAGCCTTACGTGGCCCACTGCCTGTGACTTATGAACATCATGGTGTAGAAAAGGCAGAGCAGCTTATTGGAGATGATAGTAGGGATGGAGAAAACACAAGCCATTTGTTGCTCCACAGAGGAAAAGAGGACGCTCTGCTCAGATACATAGGAGGCTCTTTTGCCTCAATTATTTCTAGCCTAAAATTCCCTCATTATGATGATTTTGCTTTCTTACACTGTGTCATTCATTAAAGCAGAAATATCCCTTAGTATTCAGCTTTTACCTTCTAATGATAAGGCAGAAATAACTTGTTAAACAAAAACAAAAACAAAAACTGGCCATTGAGATAGGCATGTCTTTAATCCCAGCACTCAGGAGGGATTTTTGTGAGTTCAAGGCCATCCTGGTCTACACAATTAGTTCCAATATAGCCAGGGCTATATGTTAAGACCCTGCTTTGAAAAACAAAATCACTGAAACTGGTCATTGAAACCCAGAAGGTTTATGGAGGGCAGTGGCCTCCTACCAAGAGAAGGTACCAAGGTTTATGTGTGGGAGTCATGACTTATCAGTGCAGATTGTACAAGAATTAGGACATCTAGGAACTAGTTCTGTCTCAGATGAGAGCTGACTCAGGAGAAATATGTTAATTTGCATAATGAAGGACCATATAAATATATATTGTCCGTTTTTTATATTAGTTTCTCATTATGACACCAAGTCTACTGTATTTGTTTTTTAATTATTTAATAATCTTCCATCATGACCCCTAGACAGATGCAAGCCCATTTGAGATGGGGAAAAATGATTTCTCTTTTTGACTTCTCAGCACTTTGCACAGCACTTTATCTTTATGACCCTCCATTTTAGAGTCCTGACCCCCACTTGTCCATCGGATTTTCTTTTTTCCAATTAACAATCCTTCCCAAACTAAGACTCTTTCCTTAGCAGTCTCCTGTAGGATTAAAACAACAACAAACAAAAAACATGCATTCATATGAAATTAGTATTGCTTGTTTGGGGGAAATATCCTTGGTTCCCAAGTATCTGGAACAGCTGATGTTTCCCTTGACTAATGGATGAACATGGTCCTTCTAAAGCACTAAATGAATTTTTTCCAAAAAATCAAAGACTGAAATCTACTCAAGCTGGTTTAACTCTCATAAAAATAATCAAGTAACAGCTTTTTATACAACACTCATCTATAGTGGAACATTTTATTTGTCATTAGCCAAAAACAACACCCAAACTTTCTTTCCTTAGAATACTGTGTAATTAAACAGTGACTAAGGTAGAGAAAAGTCATATGTTATGCCTGTGTTCAGAGAGAGGTAACACCAGAAGAGACTCAGTATAGCATAGATTCCTTTGAGAGTACTTACCTGGTACTTGTCTTGATCGAGGCTTTAAAAGCTCACCCTTTCGGAATCCAGATTCTGAGATATCTGGACCCTTATAAGCATTACATTAACTCCCTTTTTATTCTGTATGGGTTTCACTTTCTCCCCACTCTCATCCACCTTATCTATCTATCTATCTATCTATCTATCTATCTATCTATCTATCTATCTATCTATCTATCTATAGTCAGGTTTCTCTGTATAGTCCTGGCTTTCCTGGAACTAGCTCTGTAGACCAGGCTGGCCTGAAACTCAGAGATTAGCTTGTCTCTGCCTCTAGAGTGCTGGGATTAATGGTGTGTGCCACCACTGCCAGCTGGCTTTCTCTTTCTTTTTTCATCTTGTTGAAGAATAAAGTGCTGTGGGATAATGCTCTTGTACGCTGTAAAGATTTGTCACTCACATTGGTTTAATAAAATACTGACTGGCCAGGAGCCAGGTAGGAAGCATAGGAGAGTTCTGGGAAGAGGAAAGGCAGAGAGTCAGTCACGAGCCAGACACAAAGGAAGTAAGATAAGGATGACTTACTAAGAAAAGGTAACAAACCATATGGTGAAACATAGACAAGAACTATGAGGTAAGCTGTTAGAGCCAATTAATTATAAGCCTGAGCTAATAGGCCATACAGTTTATAACTAATATAAGCCTCTGTGTGTTTCTTTGGGACTGAACAGCTGTGGGACAGGGCAGGACAGAAACTTCCATCCACAATGAAGGGATTTAAATGTCTTAATTCCCACTCAATATGACAACTATCTATCATGCATGGAAAAGAAATCCATGCCATTTCATGTTTAAATGGCTCTTTAAAACATTTAAAGGCAATTAACTGTCAACTGTTCATGTGTGGTATAATCTTTCCTGTCTTACGTAGTACTCTTTTTCTAATGGGTAATAATTCCCAATGTGGTATTAAGGCACCTATCTAGTTAGATCTAAAAGGGCCCAGAATTTTTTTTTGAACAACAAATGTGGACTGTGTTAATATTACAACTCCTATCCTATGAATTATAGGGAACCCTATCCTAAAGAGATCTTAGGTTTCTACCTCTTTAGTATGTGTCTCATAGGAGAATATCCACAAATGGCCACTTCCTTCTGAGGCCAAATTAGTCAGACGTTCCTCTTCCATCCCTGACATATTTTCTCTTCCCTTTTATACAAGGAGGCCATCAAGTCTACACCTTGAATAAAGTGTAGGCAAGGTTTCCAAGAATAAACTCAATTGTTTAAAAAGACTTGGCAGATACTTGCCCTGCTTCCCCTTTTAAGTACACAGAGAATCTGAGGTTCAGTTCAGGTAGCCACTTTTGATGCCTACCAGGAAGATGACGTGACAAGCAGGACAGGGCTCTGGATCATGATAAAGCTGGAATTTGAACTTCCACTAGTATCTGACTTCTAAGCCCTTTTACCCTTTGGACCAGTGATTTGCGTTTCACCTCAGGAAGCTGGCATGAACAATTTGACTGTCATAACTAAAGGATGAGGTTTTTTTTTTTTTTTCCTTAATGCAACTAAATCCTGTAACTATTGTGACAAATTGGGAAGAAATGGAACCAAACAAAACGACCAGAAAGCACAGTCTTCCTTCTGGCAGCAATCATTTTACAGCGCTTCCGTCTCCTGATTGCGGACCCTGAGGTTTTCTTCCAACCAACAGAATGTGGTTGACGCAGAGTTGTTACAGTATAAATTTATTTTTACATGCTTCTTCTGGCTCTTTGGGAATTCTACTGTTTCAAAAAGCTCAGGCAAGTCGGCTGACAGTTGCCATTTATTGCTAAAGCAAATCAAACCACTGACCATAAATACATTGACTAAATCCAGCTGAGTTCAGATGAGCCTGGCCAGATACGAACTGATCAGCTAACCTGGAGATTCATAAATAATAAATGAATCCTATGTGAATGCCACTATGTTTTTATCTGCTTTCTTACAGAGCAAATATTAGCTTATGCAAGTTATCAGACAAATTTACTCTGAGCAACCGAGTAAATAAAAGGTTGCTTCTGAAAAGCTTCAAACTGGAAAAACTTGATACTAAAGAGAATGACAAACCTTTGACCTAACAGAGTAAGGCTGAATTACGGCTCAGTTTACTCAGAACTTCGCATATGTTTCAATATGTGTATTTAATTTAGGTAATAACATGAACAGTTACATATTTGAAAAACTAAATCAGGAAATAATGGCTTTTTTGTGTGAGCCACTATATAGCTGCTGAGAACCAAAACCGAGGTCTTCTGCAAGAGCAGCAAGTGTTCTCAGCAACTAATCCTCCAGGAAAGTGATGTCTTTTTTAATTGTGGAATTTAATTTATATTGAAGCATAAGAAAAATGTAAACAGTCCTTTAACGAGGCTGTTTGATTAGACTTTCAAAGAATTATTCTCTTTAAGAAGAAACTGAAGATATAAAAAGATCAGACAGCAAGCAGTGAACTTATTTAGAATATTCTAAGAATTTGTGAAGCTAGGAGAGGCTTGCTCTTCTTCAGAATGCTATTCTAATTTACCTTCCCTCAAGTGCCTGAGAGGGTCAAGTAGTAGTGAGTGACTCTCCATAACTCACGTGGCAGAGTGGGAGGGAAGGGAGTAGAACGGGGGAGTCAGACAGGAAGCACTCCTCTTAACAAAACGTCTATCACACATGCATTTTTCAGTTCCCCTTCAAAGGTAAGTCAAAATATAAATCTGATCACACTACCAGAAATTAAAGTCTCCAACTGCTTAACTATTATACTTACTTTGAAAGCTAAAATCATAACGATCCTGTCTTAAGAGCTATCACGGAGGAAGACTCACTTATCAACAGTGGCACAGTACAATGGGCCGAGGGCTCACACAGCATTTAAACAGTAAGATGCTCTCTAATCTGAAGTTCCATCATTAAGAAGAAGCACTGCTGTTTCCTGACTGCTAAGTGTCAGCCTGGACGACCTGGTTCACCAGCAGTAGCTCCCTGTGCCCATCTCAAAAGCGAAGAAACTAAGGGTGTCTGGGTTGTAAATTTGATCAAGGTCAAACAGATTTTAAACAGAAAGTCTGATACGATATTAACTGCACTAGGTCTGTTTCCTCCGATGAAATGGTTAGATCCCAAGGCTGGCTCCAGCTAGAACGCCATGGGTCTACAACAGTGATAGAACACTCCTTAACGATTATGTATAGGACTTACTGGTGAACACTGGAACCTTACTCACCGGCACACAACTCACCATCAATCTATTTCCGTCTAAATGCAGACAAAAAAGGAATGAGGTTAGCTGGCCCACAGTAAGTTTACCAGCTCCCAGACTAGTGTTCTTGGTCTTTCCCTCCAGTTCCTGCGCAGAGGAAGCACTGAACAAAGCCTTCTCCATAATCTCCACTGAAAAGACAATGAAACTGGACCCCTTCTAAAAACCATTTCCTACAAATGCTTCAAACGTAACGTCCACAGAACACAAGCCGGAGGCAGGTACCCACAGCCCTTACCCTGCGGTCCGCTTTGCAACTCTGAGAACCGTGGCTCACAAACAGGAAGTGACCAATATGGGTGCTGTTAGAATTCCAATTTTCCCTAAAAGGAATAAAGTACATTTAAGGCAAACCCATGCTATCTGCTTCCTCCTCACCTTGGATCTTGTTCAAACAATTAAATTACCTTACATGCTAAGGTGCTACAGTGAAAATATTCCTTGTCCCTACAAGGACTGGATGAAATTAAAGAGAGACGTCAGACACAGACATGTGCAAGAGTGTGAGAGCGAGTGTGTGATTGTTCTCACACGTGCACATATACACGCCTGTAGTGCCAGTTGCTCAGCAGGCTGAGGCAAAGAAATCACTTGAACCCAGGAAAAAAACCCAGTGAGACCAATCTCAAAAATATCTCACAGACTCACAAATACATGGCCATATATATTTTCTATGTAAGAAAGCAGTATCTAAGTAGACAGCTGCTGGGCACCTACTCATCAAGCACGGAGGTGGTGAGAAACAAAACCCTCCTGCACTGTCAGCAGGTACTGTGAGAACAGCAATACAGGCCTATTAAGGACCAGCTTCCTTCTACTCAAGAGAATAGAATCTCTGGCTTGGCGGGGAGGCGATGCCTAGCATCCCAACTGGGCCAGGTCAATCATTTGGTAAGGGACCAGTCCTGGGAAGATAGGCTTACCTTATGCCAAAGAGTTAAGAGAAGTAATTTTTCCTTCAATGAGATAATGTACTTCTTCCACGAAGCACAGTAGCTTACAAAGCACGCATTCCCTAAGTCTGTCCACTTTTCTGAATTATTCAAGAAAAGGGTACCTTCTTTTCTTCTTTCTAGCCCTACTAAGCATGCTCTCCCTGTCATGGCACATCTGCCCTCCATGCTGGTTCAAACGGCATGACTTGCTCTTCTTCATTCGCCTCTAGGAAGCTGCCAGGGATCGGCAGTTTGTCTGTCAGGGTGCTTCTTTGAAATTCAAGAAAATCAGCCTGGAGTTTGAGTCCATTCTAAAATTCTTTTATTAATGAGACTAAGAGCCACAGGAGGGGCCTCCCATTCCCCCCCCCCTTACCTAATCTGACAACCTACCTTCCAGTAACATTGCTACAGGATGCGAGAATGGATTGCTGTGGCTGAGCAACGCAAGGGAAATGGACAAACTGTGTCATTAAGTTAACCTAAAAGCTTAGATAACATCCAAAGCAGAGGAATAGCCTATATTCTAAACTGTAACATCTGTGTTATATAGCGCACTGCTGTGCTAAAATCAACTTTGAAGCTTATGGCAAGAAACTAATTTGTAATCATGTTGTTTTTATTACAAAGGAAAGAGCAAACATCACCAAGTGCTGCCTGACTCCCTGTGAAAGGTTAAGTTGGAATCTGGTGTGGCGGCACACACCTGCAGTTTTAGTACAAGGAAGGGAGGCTGAGACAGGAAATCAAGAGTGTAATGCCAGCCTGGCCAACACAGAAAACACCACCAATGGCTGGGCACATCTCTTAACATTTTGATTACACAGAACTCTGACAGTAACCCACTTTTGGAATCTAATCTCTGATCAGGAGGGATGCATCGGAAAGGGTCTTCACTGGAGCCCATGGTGGCAAAAATCATCAACCAACCTGAATAGAACATTATACAATTATTAAATAGAATAGAATCCACATTTGTTGATCTGTAAGTCGAGGGTATATTTGTTAGGTAAGCAAAGCAAGCTGCAGAGAAATGGGGAGATGATCCCACTTTGATTTAACAGCACATAAACCGGAACAACTTATACATGTCTACTTACTACTGTGTGGTTACAGAGAAAGGCACAGGCACAGCAAAGAGGAAGAAAGAGGAGTGAGGTGGGAAAAAAATTACTTCCGTTATAATTTACCAAAATAAATAATCCCATTAAAAATTATATTTTGATGAGGCATTTGCTAAAATATTTAAAAGGAGCCAATGCAGAGATGACCTCTATAATCCACTCGCAAGAGAAACCAGGGAAGGCTCGCTATGTATCGTCCAGCATACAGGTGAGCGGATTCCCTTCATTAGAGGACACTATGGAAAGCAGCGTTCCAGGAAGGTTATCTGGTAGTCAGCTGCAGCGTGGTTAGAGAGGGAAAGGACAATCAGGGAGCCCCCACTGATAGGAACAAAGTTTGCAGGGAGGGCGTTGTCAGTTTTCCCTTGCAGTGCAGCTTCTTGGGGAGCAGGAGCTAGACTTCTTCCTGGGCCGAACTCACTTCTCATGGTCTCAGAAGGATGTTACTACCTATTTCGATGTTTTAACCTCCTATCTTCCAAATAGAAAGCTTTCAAACTATAAACTAATCACGTGCTTTGCTGACCCATTTGGGACTTAAGTTGTGAGAACATCTACATGCTTCAGGAACTGAATTCAACAGCACCCACTCAGGGAGCTAGAAAACTCCAGGCCCTATCTTTAGCCCAAGTTGTTTCAGCATCCTGAAATACTCCCTCCCGCCATTTTAAGATCTTTGCCTTGTAATTCTCCAGCTAGTCACTGAGAATTTGGCGGGGGGGGGGGGGGGGGGGCTGCTTTCTGGATGCTTTCCAGACTCCTGTCCTTGCTCCATCCCCACTTTTTCTTTGAACACTAGAGAAGTTCATTCTTAAAAGACCTCATCTAATTTTTTTTCAATAGTTAAGCCCTACATGGCTTGGTTTTATTTAACTTATTATTATTACTACTGGTGTCTGTCTTTCTCAAATTAAGAATGAATTATTCACCTGCAATACTTAGAAGGTACACCTTTTAGGTTGATGATATTTTCTACTGTGCAATAAATCAAACCCAAAACATCCATAAGCTGAAGAAAGACAACTTAGAAATTCAGAGAAAATAAGCCATTCTTCCTCTCCTGGAATAGTCAGTGTTTACAAACATAACTATTTAAAACAACAACAGCAACAACACGGTTTCTTGCCTAATTTGACCTATCTGCTAGGATAACCTGTTCTTAATAGGAGACTTAAGACCTGCTAGCCATGCCCATAAGGAAAAGCTCTAACTGGGCTTGGTGGGTCACTTTTATAAACTGGAGGAATAGGGAAGTGTACTGGGAAAAGTGGTAGAGGGAGAGAGTAGGGGCAGGTAAGATTAAGACATATCATATACATTGATGAAATTTTCAGAGAAAAAAATAATTGTAAATTTCCGTGGCAGATTATATAGTGAGGAAAAAAGCAACCAGCTATATCAAACACCCTCAAAAACATTTATAAGCACTGATTGCCCTACATTTGTTAAATGATATAGGTATCTGATTTCTTCTAAGAAACTGCAAGAATCAGTCTAATTTAAAGCTTTAGAGTAAATTTAGTGTCCAATAACAATCAAAATATTTTAATTATGTATACTCTATTTGCATCATTCTGTCTTAAGATTGGCTGTTTTAGACTGAAGTATCACCCATACCCATTCTTCTTGACTTAGATGCCAAGCTTCTTATTCATCTATTCAGCAGGTACTTGTTAGGGACTTATGCGATCCTACACTCTTCTGGATGCTGGGATACAGGAGCAGAGCAAGCTTATAGTGGAGAGGACACCAAGATTCCTAAGTGTGTCAAAGGGGAGGAAACACTGTGTGAAAGAAAGATGTCATAATTTCAGACAGAGACAGAGGTCTCTCTTATGCAAGTGATATCTAAGTGTGACCTAAATAAAGGAGGCCAGGGAAGCATGTCGATATTTGGGGAAAATATTTTAGACAAAACATCCCGAGGCCTAGATCATGTGCCAGGGGTCCTAGGAAGACAACCATATTCCTCTTAGAGACTACGGAGATACCCCACATGGCCTAAGAAATTCAGTGTTAAACTAGGAAGTGCAGTCCGAGGCTGCAATGCGCACCTTGTTCCCTCTGCCGTGCAGTCCACAGTGGGGGCGGGGATACTTCTCTATCCCATGGCAACTGAAATCTGTCCTGACAGGTGGGTCATTCTACCGGTTTCCATTCCTTTCCTAGCACACGTTCTTACCCCTTCTCTTACTCCACATTGTTGGGCGGACTTTCACTACCCGTTCATCCCCTCGGCTGCCCCCACTCACTCCTCCTCCACGAAGAGACTCAGCCTTCTTCAGGTAAAAGCTTAAGAAGCAAATTGGGAGGAAGGCGGAGCAGGCATGAACGTGACACTGTTCTCCATCACACTCTGTTCATTGCCTTCCTTACGGCTGCACGCTTGTGCCCAGCGCCCAGCTCAACAGGTATTTGCTGCTCAAGTAGAGCTCTGTACCCTCGAGCAGACATTCCCCCAGTAATGTGCCTCCTATGGTATGTCTTGTTCTTGTAGCTCTTCCTTTTGCCGACATAACACCATCACCAGGCTTCTTACACATGACCCAGTGCCCATGCAGAAGTGGAGACACACAGAAACCAAACAGCCAGGCCCCAGACAGAAGTTTAAAATTCTCATTTTCTTTTTTCATGGCTTTCTAACTTCTCTTTCTGGCTTCCTTATCGTCTCATCTGGATTTGTCTTGGTATTATTAGACCGCCATGGCTCTGTTTTAATGACACTCTCTATTAAACGGTCATTTGTCCTCGGTCAGTCAGACTGCGAATTCTGTGCCAATTTTCCCTCCTCTCTAACATTTCTCCTTAGGTTATGTTAAAGGCCAGGGCCTAGAGACGTCAATGCTGTCACGACTCACACATCATGGTGATGGCTCGCCGTCCCCTTTTATCAGCCACTGAAACCTGACATCATGTTTTCAGAAGAACAATGAGTATTAAAGAAATTAGCTTGTTTTAAATACAGATATAAAAAAGTTCTTAGACCATTCTCAATAAAGAAGTTCTCCTGGATAAACCCTCAGTCCTAACAGGAAAGCTATGCAGCAGACATCCTGAATGGTTCGGCATGCGCCATGATTTCAGAGGCCAGGATCGACTCATCTTAACATTCAGTCAACAGTAAACAGAAAAATAGATAAAAGTAGGACTTGAGATAAAAATTTTTGAGTTATTAAAAAGCGGCCAGTAAAGCCAAAGTTTCCTTTTCAGATTTGAAGAATACAAGTAAAAAATAGTTGAATTTCATATTGAACATGTAACTCAGACTATTTTATTAATATAAGTAACTTTAGTGCACTTGTTGCCATAGTGACCGTCAAATGGTTAATTCTCTAGGACATGCAGGAGATGAAATGAGGATCTCAAGTACTTTGCAAATTGCTGTAGGAATTCACACTGTATTTACTCCTTTACTCCATATCTGCAATCACCAAATTCCTTTCAAGTCCAAGTCAAAGATGGCCCTTCTTTCCTGAACATAAAACAAACATGAGAAAAAGAGGGGAAAAAAACAGGTTTAGAAGTAATCTTTACTTTTTCTGCCCTATAGTAAGAAAACAGGACTTAACCACCTGCTTGAGGGCAGTACCAGGGAAGCGCACTACAGACCTATTCTACAGAAGTCTCTGCACGAGCCGGCATGGTGGAAGGCTGAGGCAAGAGTGGGGGCAGCCGTTTTCAATTAAGAGTCTATTTTATAGAGGGGGAGGGACTAGGAGGAGGAGGGAAGAGAACACCTTAGCTGAACACTTTTAAATAATCCTCAACAAAAGCAAGTATTACAACCAGAGACAGGCTAAACTTCTGAAAGTTATTCAGTTTAAGGCAAGGAGTCAGTACACTTTCTGATTAAGAACACTGATGTACAGTTTAATGAGCTCAGTTTCCTTTTCTGGTTTACAAGGTGTCTCGAGACGATTGCAAAAGAAGAGCGAAAACAACACAGCCTCTCACGGTGCGGACTTAGAAATAAGAACCTTCATCTATCTGGGGGAAAATATTTTTAAAAATATCTATTCTACTTTCATATTTTCTCCTTCATAAACTCAGCTGGATTCCAGATGAAATGATTCACATAATGTTCTAATTAATTTTTCAATATTTTTATTTGTAAAACTCAGATTTTACAATGATATATCTATCAATTTAAACTACAAATTTAATTTTTTCCTATATTTGGCAACACACATGAACACACACATATATGTATACATATATATACACAGAGAGATGTATATGTGTATATATAATGTGCATCTATAATTTGTTTTTAGTGAAACTTTTTAAAATGATTATTTTATTTTTGATTGTATGCATGCATATGCAGGCAGATTGCACACATGTGAAGGTGCCTGAGGATAGCAAAGGTGTCAGATCCCACTGAAACAGGACTATAGGCAGTTTTAAGCTGCATGATGTATGTTCTAGGAATAGAACTCAGGTTCTCTGGAAGAGCAGCTAAGTGTTCTTAACTGCTGAGCCTTCTCTCCAGCCCTCATAGCAGCTTTGTCACCATCAAGGAATAAGTTAGAAGATGCCTTTAAGCAAGGTTTCCAATCCTCCCAAATCTATGAACCTAGAAAAAGTGTTAGTATTTATGACTCTTAAAATTGAAAGCTTCTTGATTTTTGCATGGTTACCTGAGAGGATCAGACAATTAAAAACAGAAAGGGACCAGCTTTGCATTTATCAATAATGTGGTTTAAGTTATCAGTATAGCTACTAAATTTCCGATGGTAAACCTAACATGGAATAAAATCCACGGAAAGGGTTACTGATGGAGGTACGCCCCGTACAACAAGACAAAACAAAACGAAACCTTGAAAATAAATGAATACTAAGGTAACTGTCTGGGCTCTAAATACAGCAGTCTAGATAAAAGGGACTCATGACCCTCTGGGGAATGTACACAGTGGACACTAAAAAAGTTCCCAGTGCTAGGGAATGCAGGTATCCTCACTCTCAGCAAATGAGGGTCATCCTGGTTTAAACTGCGTATAATTGCCAGAGCTTTAAAATTGCCACCTTGCATTTTAATAACTGTTTTGTAATTTCCAAAGTAAACTCACACTTACGAATTTGCTTAGGTTTTTAATTAATACTATTTTTTATTGTATACGTGTGTGTATGAAGGGGAGGTGGCCACGGCATACCTGTCAGGGTCAGGGGACAACTCAGTCAAACAGATTCTCATTTTTCACGTTTACCTGGGTTCTGAGGTCAAACTCAGGTACCAGGCTTGCACACAGCCCTTTTACCTGCTGAGCCATGATACAAAGGCATCTACATATGCTATCAAGTAGCAGTGCTAGGAAACAGGAAGTGACTACGCACATACATACAGAGCAGAGCCTTGGTCATATTTCTCCTTTATACTGTGATTTCAGACTCACTGTTGGTGGACGATTAGTGTGAACGATCATCGAGGAATTTCTAGCACATCAAGTAGAAAGTAATTCCTTTCAGACCAGTATGAAGGTTTCTGATTAATTTTTCTTTAAATATCTTAAATCTCCCACTTGTAAAATTCAGGTAACAGCTGCTTTTGTTCTACATGGGTCCTGACAGACTCGGAAACTTAATATAACAAGCAGAATAAAGAACGTCAAAGAAGGAAGACATTGAATGTGATGAACGTGTGAGGGGTGGAGAGCATGAACTGTAGCAGCGCGTGCGTAGCGTCGTGCTGCCGAAGGACGGAGAGAACACTAACGAGCTACACGGGAAAGAAAGGACCCGTGGTTTTTATGAAGTCAGTATTATGTCAACTACTTACTCGCTTTAGACCTCTAGGGCAGCCCTGGATGCTAAGGCTTACACAGCAGCCAATAGGGTGGTTCCAGGCCACTGCACGACTAATGAGGTGTGGAGTCCTTCCCTAAACACTGGCCATGATCTCAATCTCTCATCTGAAATGAGGGGATGGGAACAGATAATCTCTTATCTACTACATAAAACAAGCTCTGAGAACTCAAGAGTTCTTCCTGGGTCCAGCTACAACAATATTTACATTTTATGTGCTATCAAGAACACCATTTTAAACCTTTATCTTATAAAAGTACACATCTAAGTTCATTTTTTGTCTTACACTTGATGATAAACAAGGAAAATGTCAAGAAGCTGTCTTTAGGATACCCTGACCTCCCACACAGTATTCACCTCATCAAATAGATAAGAGAATGGCAGAATTTTACACAGACACACAGACCCATTGGGGTTTTGATAATAACAGCACAGAGAAAGTATCCTTAACTTCAAAACACAATTGCCTAACTACCTAGAATGATAGCTTGGTTCAGTTTAGCCTCAGAACCCAGGTCTTTTTTTCTCCTATCATTATTTCTATTGAACATCTAAATCAAATTATCTGGAAGGGATGTAGTGGGAGGGGAGAGCAAATTTTACATACTAAAATTAAGAAAGCCCGAATTCCCAATTATAAAACAAAACATAAAAATGATGACAACATAAAAGTGTCCATAGCAAACCAGTCACGCATTACTCTTCATGTGACAATCATAAGGTCGTAAGTCATTGCATTGCCCCAACACGAAATACTAAATCATGAACTACACTGGATATCATTTCACAATAACTTTCAAAATTTGGCTATCAAATATGCTTTCATAATAGCCATGGCTAAATATTATTATGGAAACTTATGAAATAATCTAGAATAAAGGCTAATTTATTATTTAAAATGAACACTATAATAAACTGGAAGTTTTTAAGTGTCAAAAACTGCACATTTATTAAACTCTCAAATTAGTAATTAAAAATAATGTAATGTGTAAGGAATGTAATGTGTAAATGTGTGTCATAATTCAACCCTTCTCCTCTCCTTACACACATATACATACATATACATAAATATGTAAATTATACTCCCATATGTAAATGGAAAAGTTCTAAATTAGCAGGGACCTTGTCAAACACATTGCATTAGAGACAATATAAATCTTGTTGAAGATTGCTAAAATAAAAAAAAAGTATTCTGAAGTATTTAAAATGAATAGCTGGTTACTCCAAACAAGTATGTTTAAGCACATAGTTCAATCAAGATAAGTGATTAATATTTAAATTGGCTCAGAGATTAAATTAAGGGATGGTATGTTTTCATTCAAAATAGTTAGTTTTAAGGACTATTGCAATATAAATAGTTTGAGTGGCTGCCTAGTACTTACAGAATCCAATAATTTATGTTATTTGCCTAATTTACTCAATATCCTAGCAAAAAGCCAGATAACCCACGGAAAGAGTTCTACTCCACAGTAAGTTTGTAATTTATTTGCAAAGTATACTATGAAATAGGAAATGGTTGTAACCACATGAGGCGCCATGATTATTTTAACTAAGCTCAAGTCATTAGATTTTCTCTAATAACAGCTTAAATTAAACTGGGACAAATATGAAATTGATTTTGGCAGAAATAAAAGTATGATGTAAATTTTGTCCTCATTTTAGTAATACAGCATCACACGAAAGAGCTCACTAGAAACATCGTCACTCTGCACTCTCCGTCCTCACAGGAAAGCTTCACTGTGGCACTGACTGCACTGACTGAAGGAGCGCTCCTCCTGAGACACCTGACGATCAGCTGCTGGTCCAAAGGCTTGGTATAAGGAATTGTCCTGAAATCCCAAGTTTCTCCTCTATCCCATGCCTGTTACTTCTCTCTTTACCCTGCCCCCCACGGGGTCGGGGGTTGAAGCCACTAGCTACAATTAACTTTCTAATGTATAAAAAAATAATATATAAAATAAAGATATCACTAAAGGTTACACCCAAGAGTCACTGGCATGAAAATGACCACACGATTCCGAAGGAAGGAAGGAAGGAAGGAAACATTTTAGAGAATTGTTTTAAAATGTAAGTTTCCCTCAGGAGAACTTGGAAACTACAAAGCCAAGGTAGAAAAAAACGAGAGCAGTTGGCTAAATAAAGCTGGAGAAATAGATAATTGATCTCTTTTGTAAAGACCAAGAGTTGATTTTTTTTTCTGGTTGTATCTTAATCCAATAAAACAGTCCTTAGAAATTATTTATACAGTGGGTTTCACCAATTTATATTGTGCATACCTCAGAAATATAAACAAATACTTATCAATTTGACAACTATTTATACTCTATTAAACAATGACTTTTGACAAAAATACTACCAGGACGGCTTTAGAACAATAAATACTACACAGCATGAACCTATTATGCCAGTTTAATTTACTCATACGAGAAGACTTAAACACACATAATAATTAACTATGAACAAGTATTAAAGACAAATGTACTTGAAGAAGCATGCTCCAGACCTAACCAAAGCATAAATGAAGGCCTCCTAATAGAACTAGGCTAGAGTGCACTCAGTCTTACATAACTCTCAGAATTCAGCTGTCTTTCACAGTGGCACTCGTGGAAAGCATACTATTTGATACAATCTCTCGTCAGCGAAACCTCTAAAGGCTCCTAAAGTGACCTTTACCCTCTTACTAATTTATCTACTGCAACTTGCATTTCATCTACATCTACATCTGTGCAAAGTACATTTAAGAACAAGTCATAAAATGCATAAACGTTAATAGCATATGGAAAATGGTCAAATAATGTATCTGTAGCAAAAATAGACAAAACCAAACTAACATAATGAATACGAGTTGAACTGTCAATTACAAATATACAGGGATTAGCCAAGGAAATATTACAAGAATTTCATTAAGAGCTGACTAACGGCTTGTTACACACGTTTGTATTCGTCATTCCACACTAAACTGGTTCACCTGAGTACACAATTGCTGAAATTCCTCTTAAAATCAGTCATACTGATCTTTAAGAAGAAGAGACGATTCTGCCATGAAGGCAACAACATATAAGCAAATAAGGATATGCTCAAAAGCAAATCACACCCAGAAGTCTTTTTATATAATGGATAGCAACAAACAGTAAGCTCAAAAAGCCACTGGAACGCCCACTGTCAGACTCGTCCGAGGGTCAGGAAAAAGGAAAGACATTAAACAAGCAATCGAAAGAAAAGGCTAAGCGTGGCCCAAACCTACTGACTCTTTCCTTTATGTTCTGTCTCCTCTTCAAAAAAACATCTAGCCTGGCATTCATAGGCAAAACGAAAGAGGGACAGAATGTGTTCCACTCAGCCCCGTGCTCCTACAGTTTTATTATTTTTATAAAACTTGACACAGACATTGCCGATAGAGATGTCTACATCTCCTTACGTTTTTAGGAGCATCGTGAAGCTCCCATTACCAAGCCCCACACTCCAGAAGACTGAGCTTTTATCTTGCATTGTTCTTTTTCTTTAACCATCCTACCTCTCAGGAAAAGGGCTCTAATTCCTCTGAAACCCTTTATGCTCTCCACCTATTGTCTGCAGTGTACACCATTTAATGCTGAGGTGAAACATGGAGGAAGAAAATCAAATTACGCAGAAGCATGCCTGCTTCGATTATGCTTACGTTAAGCTCAATGCATTTTACAGGGGACTGGACGCTTGCGCTACTAAGAACAGATCTGAGCAGCAATAATCTCTACCTTGTCTTACCACCAATGAACCTAAACCTTAAAAAACAAAACACGAAAATCTTAATCATGATACTCGTAAGTTTACAATTTAATGTGCTAACCTGATGTCATGGTACACTGATATATTTGTAGAAATTGTCTTCTCCCGGAATATAATATGAAGTAGTTTTTATTAACATTCTGAGGGGAAATGTTTTAGTTATTTAAAATTCAAATAAAAAGTATGCTTTTTAAAAAAAATATGGTGCTGCTTTCCTATCTAAAGCAGAGAGGACTCCATCCAGCTGTTGCCTCAGCATGTTGACTTAGTTGCTGATGACTCAGGGTCACTGATCATAGCTAATGTTTGGCAACTACCATGCATCATATAGAGAGAGCAACCAATTTTAGATCTGCCAGGGCCGCTGCTGGGAAACAATAGAAGAATTCAATAACAGTCAGAAAGGAAACATTGTCCCAATTTATTTGGGTGAAGCTTGGTTCTGGATAGTCAGAGTTCCCAGCCCTAAGTGTGAAACTTGCAAGCATTGCCCCTGCCCATTAGGGTATTTTACTGTGCTAATAGACACCAGTGATTAAACACAAACAATCTCGTCAGTATACAACTGATCACTTCCTGGACAGGAAAGGACTTCTAAAGTGCCACATCATCAGAGCCCTTTGTAAAGGCAGAGGCACAACAAAAACGGGAACCTTTTATATGTCACTAAGAAAGTGTCAAGGTGCTTTAGCACTGAAATTATTTAATGATTTAAGGGTGAGATTTATTGTTCATATCCCAGATTTTATAAGACTTGATGATAATTTATAGTGCATGCAAATTAAGTTTTGGTTTTGTTGTTCTTTTTATAATAAAAAGTGAGGAGTTTTATGATGGCTTTCAGGCCAAGGGATTTCCTAAATGTATTGGTTTTCCTTATATAATCACATGTTTATAAATCAGCTTAATAGCTCTCTATAGATAATAAGATCAGCGGTGATTACTCTTTTATGAAAGTCAATGGCATGAAATCTGTTGTCAAAAACTTTAAGATTGGAAAATTTAAAACACAGTGCATCTCAACATTTGAAAAGCATAGGTTTATGCAATAAGAAATTATTTAAATTTTGTTGTTGGAACTATCTTAAACCTCTAATTCAGAAAAGTTAAAATGCTGCAATAATTTTCCCCAAATAAGAGAGAACTAATTATGAGTACTAGATTAGTAGTAACTACCAATAGTCAATACAAAAGTAACCAGCCATCTCTCAGGCTAGACAAGAGCAAAGGCGATTTTTCCCCTCTTGCTAAGCTACAATTAAGCTGTTTAGAAAAATAGATCACAGTCTAAATCTAATTTTTCCCCAATATCAGCTTCCTACACATGGGAAGAGATGCCCTTTTCTGCATCTATGTAGGATAACCTTCATGGAAAAGGGATGTTGGAAAGGTGTAGCTCCGTGAAAGAACACATTGAGAACATTCTCTTTGAGAGTGTTAAAATCTTCTCAAAGGGAACAGTGAAGATTACTAATAGTTCAGGAAAAGTTGATGGGATACATACAAAGGAAGGAAGAAACAAAACCCCTAGCAATTAATCAGCCTTGTATCACTACAATCCACACTTACCTAACCCTACCAGTACATTTATCTTAACTTACGAGTTGTTTTCAGTAATTTCATTCTAGGGAACCTTGGTGAGATCAGACAGTAATGTCGGTATATATATATATATACTGAGAAAAAAAGAAGAGAGACACACACGGCGCTTGCTAACTGAAGCCTGAAAAATTCTAATCATGAGTTACCTACCGGGGGTATCTGCAGAAGCATCTGAAAGCATCGGCACCAGTTCCTTCCTCAAAGAGCCTGGTAAGCAGGCACCAATTGTCTACTTTCAGCTACTCTAAGCAATGGTCTAGGTCGCTACACATTGCATTGCTTTAACCATTTCAAAACTCAGAATGTTGGTGGAACAGCAGGGCTCAGAGTTACTACTCCCAGTTCTTAACCCTTTAATTGAAAGGTAACACTCCACACAGGACACATATAGCAAAGCAACTTTTAACTATGGAAGCATTTTTCTGTAACAATGCACTCTAAAGCAGCTAAAATTCGTATGCACAATTATGTGTTATATGACTAGATATTATTTTCTTGATTTCATGTTCGCTCTACTCAAGCAATTCGTTACTGAGACATTCTGATGTAAAGTTTTCACACAAAAATCTTCAATACCGACCAGAGAGAAACTATTACTATTCATCCAAACACCCAAAGTGCTTCTGCACAGGTGAGTCCTTCAGATTTTCTAACCTGCCTACTTTTAAAAGACCTTTTCTACTCAGTTATTTAAAAGAGTATGCAAATCTCTAGAAAACACAACCTGACAAAGGAGTTCTAAAATGGACCACACTAAAATGATGGAACAGAACGGCATTAGCTTACCTTGAGTAGCCATTAGAAAACACGGATCGGGCTGGGAAGTTCATAGTCCCCAAGTTAGCCAGATTATCCTCTCCAGATCCTTGGCACCTATTCCAGTTTTCAGAACCAACAGGAATTGGTGGAATGACATTAAAAACAGGCTTCTGATCCGGCTGTTCAGAAAGCGATGCTGCATTCATGTCATAGTGGTACATCTGTCCTCCAGAGGTACTCACACCATGAACAGAAATGGCAGATATCTTATTACCAATTATATTCGTCCCAGAAAAGCTTGCCTGACAATAAACTGGGCCCAGTTTCTCTTGCTTAATTACCCCGGGGGTGCAAAGTTCAATGAAATCATCTTTTTCTGTTTTCACTTGGGGCAGCGTCACACCACTGGAGCTTGGTAAGATCGGATCTCCAGTATCCTTAATTTTAGGTTTAGTGTCCGGTAAAATAAAAGGCTTACAGTCCTCATTTGCATCCCCTTCCAAAAGGAATGGATCATCATCTCCTGCCAAAGGAGAAAGCAGGTTTTCGTCTATCAACAGGTCTGCCCTCCAAGGACTCTGATTAGTTTCTTTACCTGGAGACCCAGCAGAAAACTCCAAATCCTGCAAGATGTCAAAGGTGCTTTGGTCTGTGGTATACAACTTCACACTGCCACCATTGGTGCCAGGCTGGCTTTTTAGATTTTGCTGTTCTGAAGATGCATCAGAGTGAGTTTTGGGAAACTCCTTCCCTGGAGGGGTAGCGCGCCCAGCAGCAGATGTGGAACTCTTGGGCTTCTCTGGAACACTGGTTGACCTATTGAGGTTTGCAATACTTTCTTCCAGAAGCCGAAAGTCTGTTTCCCCAGAGGACAGGCTAATTTGGCCCTGTTGTGGGTATCCCAAGTCATTTCCCATCACTTTTGTTTCTGTCTCTCCCATATACAGTCCCATGGACAGTGAAACGGCTTTGGACAAATCTGGCTGCTGCGCATTGCTTGCTGAGCCTTTTGGAAAATCCAGAAGCCTCTGCTGCTTGGAATCTGTCTGAGAAGCAGCAGCCAGTGAGGACGAAGATGCAGAAACCTTCATGGTAGCTCCTCCCCTTAGGGTTTTATGAAAGTCCATCACGTTCCCCCTCTCCCGGACAAGCAAGCTGCTGGGGACTTCTCTAGCAGGGGGAGCTAAGGATTCTTTGGAGTCCATTGGCAAATATTAACTACAAAAAAAAAGAGAGGGCATAATAAGCTATAAAATCACATTATCTCTGATCCGATTAGTGAGAGACAGCCTATTAAATGAACCCTTTAGGTAACTCCCAATCAAAGTCCCCACTATCAGAGGAATAGTTTCTGTCTTCTAAAATATAGTCCCTATAGTCCCTGCTCCCACCCAGGGAACTACAGCTAAAAAACACAAGGCAGCTCATTTGCAAGGACAGAGTTATACTGAACTGATCTGAATTTGGCTGTTTATCCTGCTCACTAAATGTACAGTTTTGGCAACCATAGGAATTGTAATTTGTTATACATGATTATTCTAAAGGTTCAAGTTGATGTCAAAGTATTTAACTTTCTTTTTTTAGGCATGATCCTTAAAATTCCAACCCCTTCTCAATCAAGGATGATTGCCTTTCTGGAAACCAATAATAAGACATTTGATAAACGCTATGGTATAATTGTTTGCACCTTAGGACTCACAATTTCACCTCGTGCCCGTCCCCCCACATCCAACCCTTTCAAGGTACAACCTGAAATTTGCACATTTTATTTGAAAAAAAAAAGCAGTGCTGTTCTGCTATAGGCAAGGGAAATGCTCTTATCTTTAACCTCCATTTCCAACCAGATGTGCCTGTTTAGTAGCATCCACCTCCAAACGTTGGAGATAAGAAATGATATGCTTTGTACATAGCCTAAAATATGTACTTTTAAAAACAGCAGAATTTGTGCTAGCTTCTTCACTGCAGTTCTAACTTATTTAAATAGATAAACAGAGCAGAACTCATCAAAACTCCTAACACCAAAATTAATTGAGTTATATTTCTTTCTAAAAATTGTTTAATGCACTCAATACAAAATAGTTTATTTCTAGATTTAAGTTTTTTTTCTTTCCAAATATGGAAATGCTGGGAAAAATGGAGAAACGGGTCTGTGGAATCACATATAAATTCAGACAAAACCTATCCAAGAAAATGCTCAGAATAATTTTCTCTGCAGTTTTCAACCTACATTTATTTAAATAGTATTTGTCCAGATTGTTAGTATATTACTAGTAAACAAAATGCTTTAAGAGGTTGTCAAAGACTATGATAAGTATATTGGGGAACCCCTCTCATAAAACGGTAAACTTTTCCGGTACCAAGACACTAAGAAATAGGATCATCTTCACTGAAAGGGAAACGGGAGGTAGGTGGAGAGGGTAGACCTGCCTTAGGAATCTTCCCTGTACGCGGTTTCTCTCTCAGAACCCACCCAGGACCTGTGTGTGCATCTCGTAAGGATCTCTAACCATGAGATATGAAATGGCCCCTAATAAATTTCCACACCTGTTTTTTTGACCTTTCAAGCCCAAGACCATCACAATACTTTATAAAACGAGATGCTCCCTTAAACGACATTTATCCTCCAGTTAAAACTGTAAATAACCCTGGGACATTAGTCGGCCCTCGCGAACTATGCCAAGGGTCTTTAGTGGTTAAGGCCGCAATGATCAAGCCTGCAACCTCAAACATGAAAGTAGCACTTGTCAAAAATCGCAGCGCGCGCACAGACACACAGACACACACACAGACACACACACACACAACCTGCGGCTAGGGAGGGTCTCTTACTAAAAGGGGACTCAGAAAAGTCGGGCGCGAAATCGTGCCCCAAAGCTAGTGCACAAGTCGTCCGGGGGAGGGGGTGGGGGGGAGAAGGAGGGAGAAAGGTGCGGGGTGAAGGGAGAAATGTGTCCAGACCTGTTGAGTTCTCTGCGGCACGCCCACTTCTAGCAGATAAGGCCGGGCGGGAGAAGTCTGGGCTGGAGGCTGCGAGCCCCGCGTCCACCCCACCAGCCCGCAGCCCGCAGCCAAACGCCCTGAGCCCGCGGCTCGCAGACACCGCTCTGCCTTCCCCTGGGAAAAGCGGCTGTCCGGGCGGCCCCCAAGGACAGCCCAAGACCCGAGGGCTTGAGGCAAAAAGCAAAACCAAAAAGCACGCCAGATTCCCGCCGGGGCGCGCGAGGCTCCACGGCGGGGCAGCGCGCCGGGCCAGGGATGGCGGTGCGGGGAGAGGAAGCGCCGGCGCTGTCACCGCCGAGGCCCTTTCGTCACCGTCACCCTGCCCTCGCCAGCCTCCACCCCCAACCCCAGGGCTGACAAAAGTTTGCCAAGTCCCGCCGCCCCGACTGCCGAGCCCCTCGGGGAGCGCCGCCAGCCCGACTCACCTCTGCTCGGGCGCCCGCTGCCCAGCCCCCGCTCACCTCGGCACCCGCGCGCTCGCCCGCCCGCCTGCGGCTCCCACCGCAGCCAGATAAACAAGTCGGCGTGCGGACGCGGGAGGCGCGCGTGTCACGGAGAAGGAAGTCAACAGTCGCCCCCTCTTCTCCATGGGGGAGGGGAGAGCCCCTAGCGCGGAAAGTCGCCCGCTTCCAGGCTGACAAGCAGAGCCCCGCGCCGCTCCCGTCTCCCGCGCGCGTCCCCCGTCCCGGCGCCGCGCCGCCCGGCTGAGGCGTCTCGTTCCACCCACTTAGAATCCGTCCCCGACGGGCGGGCGGCGACTGGGGCTCCAGGCACTGACTCGAGCTCG
>NC_022020.1:27925382-27930477 GCF_000317375.1 Microtus ochrogaster
CCAGCCCGGCCCCGACGGCGCCGGCAAACCCCGCGGCTCGCAGCCATCGCCTCCGCCCGGGCGAGCGCGCCTTCGCCTTCCCCACCCGAGGAAAAAGAAAAAGTGCGGCAGCGGCGGGGTGCCGACCTGGCCTGGGAGGCAAAGCGAGTTTCTTTAGTTTCTCTTCTCCCTGGCTCCTTCCCCCCGCCCAGCTCGGCGGCTTGGAACCACTCGGGAACCCGCCCCGTGGGTCCTCCGCCAGAGCCCCCAAGGGTGACAGGCAGCCGGCCGAGCCGCAGGGGTGGTCCGCGCCGACGAAGCGCCGAGTTGCGCGAAGTGTGTCACACTAGCAGAGGGGCTACAGGATGGCACGGAAACGGTGCAGCAGCGCCGCGGCCGCTCTCGGGGCCGGACGGCAGACACGCCCTCTGGGGGAGGCTTGAGGAGGGGAGGGCAGAGGAGAGGGGTCAGCGCCTACGTACTGTGAGCCCGTGGGGGGGACTCGCGTGCCGGCAGGTCCCCCCACCCCCGCATCGTCTGGGCGGCCCCGTCTGCAGCCGCCGTGCGCGCGCTCGCTCCCTCGCTCGCTCGCTCGCACCGAGAGAAGTTGCAAAGCAGAACCCACCCTCCCCCGCGCCCCGACCGTCCCCCACCCTCTTCCCCGAGTCGGAGAGGAGGCGGCGGCGGCGGCAGCAGGAGGCGCCGCCTGCCAAGTTCAACCCCCACCCCTCCCTCCCAGCCTGCCAGCGCGCTCACACTCGGAGGAAGTTGCATGCCGAATGCAAAACCTCTAGCGAGCAGGCTTTCTTTGCACTTGAAAAAAAAAATGTAATTAAGGAAGCATTGGGGGGCGGGAGGGAGGGGGGGCAGGCCGAGAAGCAAGTTGCAGACAGAATAGTAAGTTGCCGAAGAAGTCCGCCCTCTTCTCACCCCAAACTCCTGACCTCTCTTTCCACCCCCTTCGGGGCCCGCATCCAAGCTCCCCGCCGAGACCCCTCCTCCGAATCATGACATTTGCTGCCCCGGGCTGGGTGCGTTGCCCAGCCCGCAGGGTTCCAGAGACCCCCCCCTGTGCTCCCCCAAATCAAACAAAACTCGCAGCTCCAAAGCCCTCCAACGTCAGCGTTTAGCTCCCTCCAGCTGTTCCCGTACGCGCCTCCGGGTCTCCCAGAGAAACACGTGGCCAGTCCCCCGAGGACTGAGAGGGGCACGGGGCGAGAGTGGCGGTGCCCGCCGGGCAGGGCAGGCGGGGGCGACGCGGGGACCCTGGGGTCGGGGGGACGCGGGGCGAGGCGCGGCGCTGTGGCTCCGCGGTGCGGGGAAGTAACTTTGGTGCCCCCACAGGTGACAGCACTTGGCACTTATGACAAGAGCGGAGGCGGCCGCGACTCCACCGAGCGAGCGAGCGGGCGGGACGGCGGGCGCGCGACTGCAGCCGTTCGCGCCGCTCTGCTCTCGGACCCCGAAGGCGGCCGCCTCGGCCTGACCTTCCCGATCGGGATCCCTGATTGGGGAAGCGCGTGCCGGAAGCCTCCCGCCGCCATCTTGGTAAAGCGCGGTGAAGCCGCGCCGCCACCATCTTGGCGAAGGTGCTCCGTGGCGTCCCACCGAGACGCCCCTCCTTGGTGGGAAAGGGTCCAGGCCGCCCTGCGCGTCGTCCGCTAGGCGAGGGGAGATCGTGGCTGCGAGCGGGTCGCCTGGGCACCGGTGCTCCACGGTCACTACCTCCACCGGCTCCCGGGCCGCCATCTTGGCAAAGGAACCGAAGCTAAACCTAGACCGTCTTAAAGCCCGGCTGCCCAAGAGTGTTTATGAAGAGCCCCTGAGCCACTTGGTGTTAATGAAAAATAAAAACAAAAAAGCATGTAAAGTCGAGAAGAGAGATTCCTTCCTTCCTTCCCAAGAAGGATGAAGTCAACCAGGTCCAGAGTGGATAATGAGAACTTAAACCTATGACTCTACTTTCCTTGCCGGTTTTCCCACCTTCCGAGGCTCAAGTACTGCAATCAGATGTCTTGTGAATTTGGTCCCCTGACTACCAACAGACTCCTGGGAGACGGGTACTCGAGCCTACAATAAAACTCATGCTAAGATGATTATCTTTGATGTTTGCCTTTTACAAAAAGAGCTAAGGATGTGCATATATATTATATAATTGTGTATCATTATACCATAAATCTTCTACATGACTGAATTACTCATCTAAAGAATCTAATTCACTTCTCTTTCATGTTTGAGCTGTACATGGTAGGTGATCTTCATTTTTGAATAATTTATTTTTCAAAAATTTTCACTTAACGTTTCCTCTTTGCTTTTTTTGCATGTCTAATAGCTCTTAATGTAGAAAAGTACCTCACTTTAAATTTAAAATTGCTTTTGCAAATATTTTCAGTTGAACAAAAATATGAACTCTTCCTGTTCTTTCTTTTAGTGAACTATGCCTTAGTTTGTTACTTCAATAGAAAAACATCTCGGGCTTTTTAATCTGCCATATTTATTTTAAAATATGCTTAAACTTTCAATAAACATATTTGCACAGTAATAAAAATAGTTATGAGTTTTGCTTAACATTCACTGACTCTTCTGCCCAATTTGACTGGAAATGTTGAAAAAATAGATATTTTGTATTTTACTTATTGGGAAAGGCTATGGCTCAAATCTGGGGCCTCCCACATGCTAGGAAAGGGCTCTGCCAATGTGCAGTGTTACCAGTTGTCTTAGGGTTACTTTTGCTATGATGAAACACGATGACCAGAAGCAACTTGAGGAGGACAGGGTTTCTTTCACTGGCATATCCATCTAAACAGTTCATTAGGAAAAGCAGTGAGGGCAGGAACCTGCAGGCAGGAGTTGATGCAGAGGCCATGGAGGAGTGCTGCTTACTGGCTTGCTCCCCATGCCTTCTGCAGCCTACTTTCTTATCTCCAGCCCAGGGAGGGCACCATCCACAATGGGCTGGACCCATTTTTTTTTTTTTTTTAATTCACAAAGACCTTATCTACCTTTTTCATTATGTTATGTCTCTGGAACAGAGGCCTATGTATAACAGGCTTCAAGTAATATTTTACAGACTTATAATATTGAGTCAATTAGTCAACTGCATTTAATTTTCACTTTGGGTTAAGTTGGCTAAGTGAGTTAGTAAAAAGTTTATGAACATTGCTCAAGATCTTCATGTGTCTTTCCATGGATTTTAATTGCCAAGCACACTGTACTCGTAAGCCACTAGACCTTATGTTCCTACAGTAGCCTGCACAGTTTGATAACCTGTTACAATGATAGTTCATTTGTTGTGTGCATGTTTGCTATATTCTTACTGCTGGCTGGAATATAAGGCCAAAAGACAGAGACGAGTCTCTCCTGTTTAACACTGTGTTTCCAGCGCATAGTGAGTGGTAGTTGAGTGACTTGATGAATATGTATTGAATACCCTGTTCGAAGACAAATTATTAATAAATGAGCTGCTACCATAGCACCGTTTACATTGCTATAGCTTTTGGGCTGCAGAGATTGCTCAGAAAGTAACAGCGCTTTTGGCTCAAACAAGTAGAGAAAGAAATTCAAGGCATTTATAGAATAAGTCAGATTTCTCCTTGCTCATGATTTTTCCTGCCTCAGTCCAAGTATCTTCTGCCCACACTGCTTGACTGAAATTGTTTATAGTGTCTTTCCCTTTAGGTTGTGTAGAAGAATGCTTTCTTTTCATACTCAAATTTCATTTTTAATATGAAAACAAGTTTCAGGGGGAAAGCACAGAGACTCTCTTTAGCTCAACTGGTGGCAGGAGAAATGTATGGGAGTAACCTTGGCTCTATGTTCATCACCTGCCTGGACACCGGTGTTGTACGAAGACTAGATAATTGGATTTATTGGGATGAATTGGCTAACTTTTGTTGGAAAATATTATTCAAGAAAAGGCTCCTTATAGCCCACCTCTACTATTGGTCAGATGCATTTTCCTTTCCAAAAGGACACTTAACTTGAAACTTATTTTCCTATAGCTATGGTACCTTTTTTATGGCTCTGCTTTACCCATCCCCTTAAATCTTTGATGTTGAATGTAAACTGAAGCCAAATAATTTTTTTTCTCAATGAATAGTTTTGAAAATAGTAACTAGTTATCTAACAGAAGTTTTCATGTTGGCTGTCAAAATTTTCTTTAAAATATTTCCTGAAACCATCATAGCAAGTAAATGCCTCTTTAATATCTTGACTTTGGAAATACATTCTTTGGGCTATACAGGTAAGTGGTTCAAGGGAAACCCAGCTAAACTTGAATGTCCCATTTCTGTGTGCTTTGTCATTTCCATTTGCTTTGCAAGAGACATGTTTGTTATAAAACTGAGTACATCAAATTCTTGATCAGTCTCCATGCTGGTTTGGTATGTGTTCCTTTAGGAAAAGAACACATTGGAATTACCGTAGGAACTTGGAGATGCTACATAGTTACCACATCTTTCCTTCCCCATTTTTGTTTTGCTTTGTTTTCTCTTTTTGCTTTCATCAAAAGCAACTTAAAATACCAGCTTCTGTTGCTCTGTATAAAGTGTTTGTGGCTATTCTGGTTAAATCTATGTCCTCTACATTAACAAAACTTGGTTGAAGCAATCAGGGATTAAAGGTGAGGTTAAACATCAGCTGATAAATTAGATACATGTTGCTATAAGCAGCAATCTAAGGTTTTAAGTGTTTGGAGACATTAGAGTAAGCACACAGAATAATTGCAACAATTATACGTACATTGTTTTTCATTTGTGGCATCTGTGGTTGGCCATTATGTCATTAGCTTTCTTCCTTTTCTGATTTAATCTCTTCTGTCCCATGCTCCTTTGGGCGACAGTGTTTCAGTCTACCCCATTTGTTGGTGGCATTGTTCAGCTCAGTTCTGAGAGGCTTTCCTTCCGTTTCAGCTCTCACACCTCAGTTCCTAATTTAGATTATGTATATATTTGTTCCATTTGAACCTAAATTCTAGGTTGGTTTTATACATCATTTTTAAAACAAAGCCGAAGTTTATTAAAGAGGTTTATTTTAAGATGTATTTATTTATTTAACGTACCCTGGTGTTTTGCCTCTTATTAAAGAGTTTCAATATAGATTTAAGCACAAGTGACAA
>NC_022020.1:27930868-27939966 GCF_000317375.1 Microtus ochrogaster
GGACTTCTTAGGAGGTGGCAGACTCTGTATGTTCTTCATATTACATTATAAAATGCTACAAAGGACATTTGCTACATTTTGCAAAATACTATCAATACTAATTTTCTCTATCCTCTTGTTTAATTTTCATTTGAAACAACCCACAGTTTACACACTCGAGTGGGTTTGGGCCAGTCATTTAGCTTTTCAGTTTGTAGAATGTAGTATCTATCCATATATCTCAAAGGAAGTAGGAGATTTTGAACTTCAAGAATTTTTCAGAAGAGAGGAATACGTATTTTTTTGCATTCTCAGAAAGTTACAATAAAAGTTCGAATTACCTTTACCCCTTTTCATTCATGTCCCAGATGGCCAGTGCAAAGGACTAAAAAGTTTTAGTCAAATTTTAACACAAGGCAACTTAGCCTTGTGTTACAGCTAGCTGTACAAGCTTGTAAAAGCTGCTTGTTAACCGTTCAGAGATTTTGTTAGTTACTAATCATGGCCATTATTAAAAATAATTTATAAACATACAACTAAACATTTCAACAGCAATGTTAATAAATTCCCAGGAGTGACTTTCTATTTCACTATTATTTAATATGGTGTAGTGCAATGTACATCTTCTGGCGTGTTATAACATATGGACACCCTAGTCTCTGCATTAAAAAGTGTTGCTTTGGTAGTTTAAAATTAACCATGGTGAAGTTTTTGCACCATAGAAATTAGACAAACTATAAACCAGATCTTTGTGTGTTTTTTGATATCTAGACTTCAGTGCTATGGGATATTTTGATAATGAAGATGAAATTTCAAGTTATGTTTTTATGAATAAATATTTCTCCAGTACTTAAAAACCATTATCTAGTTCATATTCACAGATGGATTTGACTCTCAATATATATCTTTATTCCTTCACTGTTAGCACTTTCACCAGTACAAAAATATCAGCCAATGACCAGGTTAGAAGATAACAGTATCTGTTTTACTGAACTGAATATTAATCAAATATTTATTGATAGTCTAACTTCTCCAAGAAGTTGTATTGATTGTGTTGATAGGTTGGCTATCAACACAAGCCAGAGAGAGATTATTGAAATGATTCTTTGAAAATCAGTATAGAAGTTACTTTTCAAGACTATTCTACATTTATGTTTTATAAATTGTGCCATATATGTCCCTTATGGAATGAATTTATATAAGTAGATTTCACTCTCTCACCTAAATAGCAATGGAAATGACGACAGATCAGGATAGTTAAAATAGAGACACCTTTGGAAGATGAAAAGAGGACAAGCAGTCACTGTAAAAGAAACACCTGGTCGGGCAATGGCAGTACACACCTTTAATCCCAGCATTTGGGAAGCAGGGGCAGGAGGATCCACAAGTTTGAGGCCAGCCTGGTCTACAGAGTGAATTCTAGGACAGCCAGGGCTACACAGAGAAACCTGTCTTGGGAGAAGGTGAAAGAAAAGAAACATCTGGATGGGAATGGAGGCAGGGAGGAACTCAGAAGAGTTGGGAAAGGGGAAACTATAATTAGAATATATTATATGAAAAAAATCTATTTTTAAGAAAAGAAACAGACTTAGAGGAACATTTTCTGCTGAAGAATGGGGTGCAGTCCAAGCAGGGTCAATGGTGGATAGGGCAGGAAAGGAGTCCAAAGGAGGGGTGTAATAAGGAAGCAATATTGGGAGTTCTAGGGCTTCGGAATGTCTCTGAAACACCGAGAAAGACTTGTTTCCTAGCTGTCGAATTGTCTTAACATATGGGCAGGAAGGGGAAGTGCCAAAATAGGATTCATGTACTTAGACATTTCTTTCTCATCTAGAAACTAATTCATTTCTGCATGTACAGAGGAATTATTAGTTCGTCCTTATGATTTAATCCCATCTCGAATCTATGCTAGGTTGTTTTCTATCACTGGCCTTTTTAAATTATAAAGTCTCAGCTTCCCTGGAACACACAGATAGTGCTGCAACTTTTAAAATTACTTTTACTTTGTTCCGTTTCTCTGAACTGTGGCACAAGACAAACAACAGCCATGCCAGAAGCCACACGGTTGTATTAGCTTACAGTCATCTGCAAACTTCCATCTGGCTGTCATGGTGCTCCCTGGTCCGCTCATTATAACTAAAATACACCCCACACTATAAATCTTTTGTTTTCATTTTAGCAATATGTAGGGAAATTTATTAATTTCTGTGGTATTTTAAAACGTAGTATTTCACAAAAGAGCTGACTGCTCATTCACCCTCCTTAAGATCATAATGACCCGAGAAAGAGCCTCACTTACTACCAAGAGCGGCCACCTTGAAGATTCCCTTTGCATATGTTAATTTGTTTGCTTCAGTTTTCCGATAGTTAAATACTTTGTAGGTGGCTTCAGTGGATCACAGGATATTAGTAGGAGATCAGAGCAGAGTGTAGCATAGGAATAGAGTACTTTTCTATCGTGTATAGGACCAACGTGTAATCCTTAACAATGAATAATTAAATTTCTTTTCAGCTAATCTAATAGAAGGGGTTTTCTCAGCTAATTTCCTCTCCCATTCCTGATTGCTTTCATTCCTGCAACTGTATATACCTTCAGGAAAGTAACAATTATTAAATATTAAGCCTTAGCTTAAGGAGCATAAAAATGATTATGGGTTCAATTATGTGTTTCCCAAACCAAAACATGTAATTACTCATCAATTAAAAAGATTATTGTACAATCCCCAATCTAGAGGAGATAGAGATGGAGAGTGACAAGCCCTTACCCACATCGTGGACTTGTAGGAATGTGGCAGTAGTGACATAGGCACTATAATATGACCAAGAAGTCACCTGAGTATCAGAGGTAGACAAGCTAGTGTGAACACAGAAATGGTGGCCAGGTAGGGTTGCCTGCAGGTATCACTGATCTGAGTGATAAATTGCGTTTAAGTGGTTTGGCTATTTCTCAAGGAGAGGCACTCACGATAGAAGTTTGCCGTTATTATTCCATGAGGGCATTTTAAAATACATTTATAAGACATCCAACTATTAAAGCAAGTTTCTTGGTTCCCTTAAAGTTCCCTTTCAGACACAGCTACATGTGAGCCAGAGGCTCACGTCATGTCAAACAGCTTGAATTCTTTTAGCTTTAATTTTCCTATTTTGGTTTTATTCTTAGAAAAAGATTTTCTCCCTGGTGGATGGTGACACCTGTATTAATATGTCCTAACATGTTCTCACATATCCTCACATGCCCCAACGTGTCCTAACATGTCGTGAAAATTCTCCTCTCTAGCAATAACCTCCATTGTCCTCTTGTTGAAAGAGGCTGTGTTGTTTTAGTTGGGCCACATGAACCGATAACCATGACCAAGGGATATTCGGCATGTGCACTCTGCATGACAAGCCCTTAATCAGGTACTAATGCCCGAGGAGCTAGTGGGAGGGAGGGAGGAGGTAGGTGAGGGAGAGGACAGAGACACAGGGACACAGAGAGAAGTGCCTCATAATTACTGGGGCTTTTAAAACGGGAATAAAATTGGTGCTGGACAAGCAGAAATCTACAGCTGTCCAGCTTTGCAGTTAGAGTTATTTATCAGAATTTAACAAGGATATAAACATCACACTTAACATTTTACCTAAAATGTTTGTTGCAATGGAAAGAACCCTGAAAACTAAGCAGAGTTGTCACACGTGCTCTTGGTTTCACTTCCTGACGTTAATAGGAATCAGATGTTCATTTGTGTTTTGAAAGTTCAGAGAGTACACAAATGAATTGACAATTGCTTTAGAGAAAGAATGCCTCCATTTAACTGGGCCCTTTTCAAGTGATGTAGTGATGTTTTAAGCTAGCATTCTAGTCTTCCATGGAAGGAATTTGTCTTGATTGACTGTGGTTTCAACAAACATGAGGGGTGCTGCTCTGAGCCTCTGCCTGCCATTCTGCTTTCTGTCTTGACAAGCTGAGTGTCATGCAAATCTCTCCAGCCTTGGCACTAGACAGGCAGGAAGCCAGAGCCAGTAATAGAAGCAGGAGGCAGTCTGTGAATACTTGCTGATTAATTTTAGCTCCATAGGCTTGATGGGTTTTCCATCCCTATAATTACCATCAGCAAATAGTTATTGAATGATGTCCAGCGTATTTTTATTCTCCTTTCTTTGGTCCTAATTTTCCTTTTCTATTTTATCTCTCAGTGTGAGTTCATCACACGTATTTCTGTTCATCAGACCCAGACTTTCCCGTGATCAGTAGGTAGGGACTCAGTTATATTCCTTCTACAAGATTATTTATATAACATTATCTGGCTTTCTATAATATCTATCTATCTATCTATCTATCTATCTATCTATCTATCTATCTATCTATCTATCTATCTATCTATCATCTATCACCTATCACTTAGCTACCTGTATAAATTGCCTTGGTTATGAAATGGCTCAAATACTCTCTGGAAGTGGTAGGAGAATAAATTACATGTGTGGGAAGATAAGATAGATGACTGAAGAGCTGTTCTGTGCTGGCTGCTGTATTAGTAGATCCATATCTGCTTTATAAGTTGGTCTTTTTTTTTTTTATTAGAAACAGGGTTGTAAGTTCTTACCGGACTCGATCCGTGGAGGAAATGGAGAGCAGAGGTGAAGGTATGAGTTAGGAATGTAACATATGTCAAAAGACCTTCTAGACGGGAGGTGATGCTTACCTCTGTGTTTATGGCATTAGAAGGATGAACTGTGAGACCATTTCTTTCTTAAAGTTTTTAAAGTAGCAGGTACTAGAAAATGGTTGTGATAAGAGCCCAGACATGTACAGGGGAATGATGTATGACTTCCTGCCCCTCGGTAGTCCCATCTTACAGATATAATTAGTATGTAAGAGTTAGCACATCCTTGAGTCTTTTGTCTGGTCATGGATTCATGCACATATAACCCCATAGTGTTTGTATTAACTAAAAAACTATTATTGTGTGTCTATGTGTATGTATAATGTGTTAGTTTAGGTCATGGTGTGTGTGTGTGTGTGCGTGTGTGTGTGTGCGTGTGTGTGTGTGTACAACTCTGTGAAATGGTTCTCTCCTTTCGTATTTATGTGGGTGGATTCAGGATATTGATCTTAGGTCACCAGACTTGCTTGGCAAGAATGTTTATCTGATTAGTCTGTTTTTCTTTTAAATAAAAGTAGGGATTTATTGCATCTATTTTTTTAAACTTCATTAAATGTCTTAGGTTTTTTAGGTCACAATTTCTATGTTATTATAAACTATAATGCAATATTACTGTATGGTTAAATTATTTCCAATTTTTCACCATTGTAAGCCATGTTAAGATAAATGATCTTGCATTTATACTTTTATATCATCATGCAAGTACTTTTGTAGTAAAGAACTGGAATGTGGCTCATGCAATGGCTAAGTACCCAATGTGCCACACTGATAGAAATGCTTGTCCATTCCAGCTTATTTTTCTTGCTCTCATCTTTCTTTGGGTATTCTTGAAAAATCCAGTTAGAGCTATGAATGGCTATATAGAACAACTGCTACCTGGACATCCCTGTATCTATTCAGGCCTTTTCTGGATCCATCCTTGTGTTAAAAATAAGGTCAATAAGATTAGTTTATTGAACTGGGAAAAGAAACCCACAAGGGATCATTTAGGGGCAGCATAATGGTTCTACTGAGCAGACTTCAGCTTCTCTGAACATTAGTGCAGAAATGGGCACAGGGCAAGGGGCAAATGAACCATTTTTCTAGGCATTCTGGGACTACTTAAAAGCTTATCTTAAAAAAAAAACAAATAAAACAAAAATAAAAACAAAAGGTAGCATGTAAGCTTGGAACAACTGGAGTCTACCACTTAGCGGTACCTTTGGAATAAAGTAGGAAAAGAGAGAAGATAAACGGAAATCTGGTGATAAGATTCTTGTGTGAATCTTAAGTCTAGACTGCTCTGGACTTGACTGTCACACACTACAGTTAGTAACAGTAACATGCCTCCCCTTTCCTTCTTCCCCTCTTCCTTCTTCCCTTTTTCTTTCTTTATTTTTCTTTCTTTTTGCTTCAGTCAATTGGAATTAGATCTCTAACTTTTGCCCCTAAAAGAACATTGGTTGTGGAACCAATGGTGAAGAACCCAAGAATGCCACTCCTCCACTGGAGCAGAGAAGCAGCCCAAGGTTGCTGGGCATGTAAGATGACCTCAAGTTGGACTAGAGTTTCCTCTTAATGATTAATTAGGTGAGATGGGTAAACTCCTTATTTAGAACACGTGCCTGGTGCCGCTTCCACTCTGAAGTTCATTTTCTGATTCTGACTCCATTTGCCTCACAGCTCCACTTTCAAAAAGAAATGCTGTAGAAAATGCTCCTCCATGAGAGGTATGTTTTAAAAGAAAAAGAAGAAGCAAAAGCATGGTGACCCATGCCAATGGATTATTTAGCTTCACAGTAAAACCCTTAAGTTATTACTCTGCTTTGTGTATCTTTCCAGGATTATATTTTACTGCTTTGTTTACAGAAGACTTGATATGACTTAACTTGCACTTTATCTGTAGATATGATCTACTGGAATTATACAATAAAATAGTTACATTTGTATACCTCAAACCAAAGCCTGAAAGCTCTGCTGATGTGAAAATCAATACCGGAGTTTAATTCTATCTGTAATCTCTATGCAAACCCTATTCATATTTTGTTTACATAAACTTTACATTTCTTTATATTTGTAACAGAAGCATATGGTATGGCTGATAAGGTAGCTGTAATCATTCAACATTTATTTGTTTATGAATAGCTCCAACTCCATCTGAAGTAGACCTCAGACTATGTATCTTAGCAGGCATGTATCCTTGACAAATCATTTGACTTCTCTGGGCTTTTGTTTTCTTATCTGAGGAACAATGAAACAAGAGTGTTTGCTTTAAAAGATACTTGTACAGAATAAATAAGATATTCCCTTCAAAGCCTCTAGCACTTACTGGCACTGAGCAGTGCAGAGCAAAGCAACTGTTATTCCTACCAAGTGTGAGATGACCAACCCCACACACTCCAGATAAAGTATATGTGTGCACGACATCAACTTCTTTTGCACGAAGTGCTATCTTCTTCCTAACACAGACTGCAGTGTGAGGCTATTGAATACCTGCTGAGGAGTCTGTAAAAAAGAATCCAGGCACTGGCTGGGAATTTTAATTTTCCCTTTATGATTTCCCAGGCCTATCACAACCACAGAGTCTGTAAGTCTATAAGCCACACAAGCTTTGTATTTCTACAGATTGATCGTTATGAAACCTAGGAAGACTATAGATTTCACTATCCAACCGAGAATGGTCAAATAAAGACAGGTATTTAAAAGCACACAAGTTCATCATGTGCTCTTTAACCAGAAAAACCCTACAGTTAAAGGGCATAAAGGCACAGGGAAACGGAATGATTTGTCTGAAGTCTCACTGACTTGCAAAAGACCAAGAATGAGCATGAAAACATTCTGATTCCTGGCCAAGTGCTTCACTCAGGATACATAATGATCCACCTTCAGAGATCACTGTTAACCTAGTATGAAGTTATAGTCTTGTTTACGTTCATCAGAGTCCTCAAAAGGCCCTTTAACTGCAAGATCCAGGTTTGTACAGTGGAGCAGACACTGCGTTGGACTTCAGGCCAGGGTTTTGTGCCTTTTTACCTCTCCCCTCCACTGCATAAGAAGTCACCTTTTCTCCTTGTGACAGTTTCTCTTTCTCTGCTGCTTGGGTTTCTGGATTTTTTTCTCCTCGTTGTTCTTAAGGTTCTTTTGGTTTTTTTGTTTGCTTGTTTGTTTTCGAAACAGGCTTTCTCTGTGTATTTCTGGCTGTCCTGGAACTCACTCTGTAAATCAGGCTGGCCTCAAACTCACAGAGATCTGCCTGCCTCTGCCACCCACGTGCTGAGATTAAAGGCCTGTGCACTACCTCCACCCAGCTTGTTCTTAACCAATATAGAGTTATTGCCCTTCTGTATCTTCGGGAGTTGTCTTTGGGGCTCTCAGTGAATCCCAAAAGCTACAAATGTTTGAGTCCATTCTATAAATTGCTACTCTAAAACTTAACAGGAACACCACTTGAGTGGTTGGTGTAGCACACTGCTTAACAAATGACAACAAGAAACATATGTTTGGTACAGGTGCACATTTGTGTGTGTGTATGGTATATGTGTGTACATATTTGTGCAGGTGAATGTGTGCATACACACATGTGTGTGCATGCATGTGGAGACTAGAGGTCAACACTGAGTGACTTCCTTATGCTTTTGAGAAACGGTTTCTTACTTAACATGGAACTGGTTAATTCAGCCCCAGTGAGCCTCCTGTCTCTTCCCCAGTGCTGGGATTGCAGGCTCCAAGCCCAGTTCTTTTACATGGGTTTTGGGGGGTTAAACTGTTGCTTCCTCATGCTTAGCAAGCAAGCACTTTACCTACTGGGAAACCCCCCATGCTCCAAGACACCACTATTTCTCTGAGTACTTTTGATCTGTGATTTGTTGAGTTCACAGATTCACAACTTGGATACAGAGGACCAACTGTAATGATGCCCCTCTCCCTACCTATGGCTGCAATGCTTTGGCTAGCATCCCATGAGTTTCTCTTGTTAGTTTTTATGAAGGCACTGAAGATGAAGGTAAGTAAAATAAGCCCCTGTTCTGAAGACTCTCTCAGAATAGAAAGGTCAGGGAAACAAAGAGAGGAGGAGCTAATAAAGGATGTGGTAGGAGCCCTCGGGTGGGAGGGTGAAGACAGAGGAGATGGATGAGATGCACATCTCCTGACAGATGGGCACCCACAACTGCAATCTGAAGCTAAAGGTAAGAACGCTCATGTTGATGGGCAGAACAGCATAACAGCACTGGCTTGGGAGAGAGTAAAACTTAAGAACCACGTTCTCCATGTTCCTCGGGTATGACCTTCTGGCTGCCTCGGCTTCCTCAGCAGCTATAAAGTCTGGATTCCCTTTCACGCTGTTATGACCAGTCAATGAGATTTATGCTTGCTGATATTAGCAGGACATTTGGCACTAACTTGTTAAAGTAATGGTCGTAGTATTACTAGTTTGCCTTCACCAAAACTCTTCCTTCCTTCCTTCCTTCCTTCCTTCCTTCCTTCCTTCCTTCCTTC
>NC_022020.1:27940066-27951576 GCF_000317375.1 Microtus ochrogaster
TTCCTTCCTTCCTTCATTTCTTCCTTCCTTCCTTCCTTCATTTCTTCCTTCCTTCCTTCCTTCCTTCCTTCCTTCCTTCCTTCCTTCCTGGGGACATATTTATAATCTGCTCTGCTTTTCTGATCTCTCAGCTCCCCCCTCCCCAATATCACAATCTGGGTTTATATTTTAAGGCCAATTAGAATTTGTGCTGGGAAGCCTTCCCTAACTTGGCAGTCTCTTCTGAAACAAACACAGTCACGGGGTATCTTCCATCCCTCGGAGTCCAAGGCCACAGAGACAGAGGGGACATAGAGGACGGAGAGAGAAAGCTGGAAGATGAAGAGAACTGTGTCTGGCCAGCCTTGAGCTGCCTCAGATCCACACTGCTTCTGTCTTCGCTACTACTTGTGCTGGAATTGAACTCGAGGCCTTACACATGCTAAGTCGGTGTTCTGCCAGTGAGCTGTTCTCCCAGCTACAGGGGGCTTTTAATGATATTTACCTCCAAAGGCATTAACTTGCCCCCCTAGTTTGAGCTCCTTTTTCCTCAGGAGGTAGAGAAACTTTGAGGGCCTTGGCTAGTCTCCATCACCATCACCACAGAGATGCAAAGGCCAGCTCTGGGGGAGGAAGGAGTCAGTTCACTTTGAGCTCCCAATGTTTTTATAATGCTTCTGTCACAGCCAGGTCAGCATCAGGATAGTTCACAGGTATCCCCGTGTGTTTGTCCCTTTTTTTATTTTTGAGAATTAGTTTCAAGTCGCTTTTCTAAGTCAGAGTATTAATAAGTCTCACCCCTCAGTCTTTGTTTTCTTCTAGAAACAACATAGTGGTTAAGCAACTGGCTCTGGGGTGAGACGGCCTGGGCTTGAGTCTCTTTCTGTTACTTGTTGTCATGTGACCTTCACCTGTTTCTCCATGTCTGAGCACCTCGGATCCCTTTCCTGGTAAAATGGGGAGGACAGAATGCCTGCCTCGAGGTATAGTCAGGATCCAGTCTGGTCCCCAGTGTAGAGCACATATAGCACAGCCTTCTAAACTGGGTTTCCTCTTGGCCCTTTCCGTGGTTTCAGATGAGGTCACAAAAACTCTGCTACAGTCAAAGATTTCCAAATGCTCAAAGATCAAAAATTCAAAATTAAGTTCGCAATGACTGTGAGGTGTTTCTCCCAGCACCACCCCCATTGGATCACTAATGCCCTTCACTACCGCCCTGCTTCTGAACGCAGCACACAGAAGGCCAATGATCCTGCCTCAAACACCCTGACGGAAGATGTGAGACAGTACATTAGACATCAGATTGTTTTTATTATCCAAGTTTTCACTTCTTGTAGTAACACAATCACCTAGTTAGAGCAAACAAAGACTTTTAATATTTTCCTGCCATAATTTTTCAGCATGTAAACATCCAATCAGTATAATTTAGGGTTGTATTTTGGTTTTTCAACTTGCTATTTGAATTATTTGCTTGGATTTCACAGTATCCAATGAGTTTCAGGTTGGAATTAGGACAGAATTCCCATCAGTTTCTGAAGAGGTATTAAACATACATTGTGCTACATATTTATGCAAAACAGTGCTCCCAGTACCAATGATTATAAAATCCAAATATTGATCAGCTCTGAAAATCAGAGATGTTCTACAGCTGACAGCACCAAATATTCAGTCAACTAAGATTGGATTATTTATGTAAAAAGAAGCACATTCGTCTAATTAGAATGCAAATATGTTTTCTTTAGTAAGTTACAAGATTATATGTATACAGGGAATTGGGAATACTTCTTTATGATTTTTATATCTACAAATGTTTAGTCTGTACACATATCTTATATATCTGGGATTGTGCGAATTTGGGAAAAATATAAGCAGCCCTGACTTAGATTAGTGTTAGCTCTCAATCATCTGGGTCATTCTTGCCCATAGGACTCCTGTATTCTCCTAAACTGTAGGGATGATATGTACTAGGAAGAAATAAATGCATATTCTCACAGGGCAGAGGGCATGGTCACAGGCAAGGCTAGAAAGGTCAAGGTAGGGAGCTGAAGTGGTCACCAATGGTCAGTCCTGCCTCTTTGTTAGCTGCCAATGCCTGAGTTTCCCTTCCGCCTCCTGTCATCAATACGATGCTCTCCTCAGGTCCCTAGCATTTCTTCCTGAGCCTGCCACCATCATTCCAAGACCATCCCTGTTTTGCTTTGAATTTTTAGGCTACTTTTTTTTCCATGATATTTATTGAGCTCTACATTTTTCTCTGCTCCCCTCTTTGCCTCTCCCCTCCCTGCTTCAATCCTTCCCCAAGGTCTCCATGCTCCCAATTTACTCAGGAGATCTTGGTTTTTTTATACTTTCTACTACTTCCCATGTAGATTATATCTATGCAAGTCTCTCTTATTGTCCACATTGTTGTCTAAGTTCTCTGGGACTGTGCTTTGTAGGCTGGCTTCCTTTGCTTTATGTTTAGAAACCACCTATGATTGAGCACATGTGATAATGCTACTTTTAAACACTGATTTCCATTCAAATCACCAGAGTTTGCTCAAACTGCAGCTCTCAGCTCTCCAAGCCCCTCCTCAGGGCAGAGTCCAGGAATCTTTATCTGAGGCACTGTGATTTACTATCTAAGAACATGCCCGAGAGATCAGGCCAGGCCACAGAAGCTCTGCAGTCACTGTGACCCAATCATCTGTCTCATTGTCCCACCCTCATCTGTAAAACAGCTCTGAAAGTGAAGTCATTTTTGCCTTCAGAACCAGAAGAGAGAAGAAACCAACCCTTTCCATAGACTACATTACTTCACAACTACCAGAGGTCTTTGTGCCTTCCTGACGTTGCCTTTCTTAAGTTGCAGCTTCATCTTTCGCTTGATGTCTTAAGATACGATTAAATCAAAACAATAAAACAACTTTTTAATTTAACAAAACAATTTTTAAAGAACAAAATTGGGAGAGTTCAGACTTCCCAACTTTAAAACTTACTACAAAGCTACATGGATCCAAACAAGGCTGCATGAGGACACGCCTTTAGATGATGGGACAGAACTGAGAGTCCGGAAATATCTTGGCTCATCTGGTTTTGATGAAAATGCCAAGACAGCCAACCTTTCTCAACAAATGGTGCTAAAAGAACTGGACAGACGCATGCAAAATAGAATATTCGAAAATAAACTCAGAGTGGGTTGCAGACTTATGTGGATAGGTGAAAGTATAAAATTCTTAGGCAAAAACATACAGGTGAAGTCTCTGTGAGCTTGAATCACACAACAGTTAGATGTAATACCCACAGCACAGTCAAATAAAGTTAATAGCCAAATTGAATTTCATCAAATGTAAAAATCTCTTCTATCTCAAAAGAAATCATGAAGAAAATGAAATGTTGTCCAACAGAAGAAGGTAACTATTGCAAATTGTGTGTCTCGTAGAGTCTAGATCTATTATATATAAAGAACGGTTGCTAGTCAACAATAAAAAGACAACACATATTTTAAAAGGGCAAATGACTTGTATAGAGTTGTCTAAAGAAGACATACAAATGAGTAATAAACATATAAAAGATGTTAAAATATGCTCAACCTTATTAGCTGTGAATGGGTACAAGAGATATTCCTCTGTATCCACTAGGTTAGGAGTATTTTTAGAACAGGAACATGATGTTTGGTGAGGATGCGGAGAAAATGGAATTCTCCCACAGTGATAATAGAGTTTCAAAATGGATTCAGTCTTATGACAAACAGGTTGCCAGGTCCCTCAAAAAGTTAAACCTAAAATTACTGTACAATTTTTAAAAAGTTTGCTGAGGAGTTCAAGAGACTCTCCAAAACAATATGGGTCACTGTCATTGCCCTTGGTTGCTTTCCAGAACTTGAAGATAAAACCTTATTACTAAAGACACACACATGTCATAAACAGGGGTTGGAGGAATTGAGCTGGATCTGACCTGGAAGTCTCTTCCCTGACAATTAGCTCTCACAGTATAAGGTGCTACACAAGCTGCTGAGGAAGAAGAGCAATTAATAGTCCTACCTAGACCTAGAGCCTACAAACCATAATGGCCAGATATCTCCAAGGGTACAATAGCGGCATTTATATATTGGGCAAACCAACAGCTGTTTAATTGGACTCAATGGCGGCTCAATAGGAGGGAATTTATATCTGGTATTATAAACTTATCCAGCTTTGCGTGGTTGGTGAGGTCATGGACCCCAGAGGATAATCTTCTGCTGCCACTTTCCTAGCCACTATAATTTCTAACTGCATCCTAAATATGTATTCCTACATCCACAAGTAAGTATAGCTTTCACGTCTCATAAGAAGTCTACTTTTGCAGCAGATGGAAAGTATTACAGTTAACTAAAACTGCTCAAAAAACACAGAAAAACTGATTATGGGGTGCCAATCTCATTTGGCACATCTATAATATAACCCTCTACCGAAGGTTCAAGGAATATCATGAAGGAGGAGGGTGGAAAGATTTTAAGAGCCCATGGGGCCCAAGATATCTGCTATGATATAGCATCTTTCATACATGACAGGGAAGTTGCATTATAGTGGTATATTATTTGTGTTTAAACAAATAAAGCTTTCCTGAAGAGCAGAGGGCAAAGTAAACACACTAGTTGGCCATATAGGCAAGGGAGTGGTGGCACACGCCCTTAATCCCAAGATTTGGGAGGCAGAGGCAGACGGATCTCTGACTTCAAGCCTACCCTGGGCTACACAAAATCAATCCAGAAACTGATCCAGGTGGTGGTGGTTCACATCTCTAATCCCAGCACTAGGGAGGTGGAGACAGGAGTGATATGGCTGGGCAGAGAGAGGAATATAAAGGGGAAGAGACAGGAACTCAGTGGAGTGTGGAATCTGAGGATTCGTGGAGACAGGATCTCGCCCTTTCCGTCTGAAGATTTGGTAGAGGTAAAAGGTCTCGCTAGTGGTTGGCTGCTTTTCTTTTCTGACCTTCAGATTGTACCCCAATATCTGTCTCTGGGTTTTATTATTTGTGCTACACTTCATCTTTCAAATCTCAAAATTATGGTTACTCGAACAAGATCTGCACAATGACAAATACCAGTAGACATGCCAGCACAGATGGGGTGGGGGACTCTCACATGCCCACACCATTCCCAGATGAAGAGCTACGAGCAATTAATGGCCACCGAGAGAG
Organism: Microtus ochrogaster; assembly: GCF_000317375.1. Classification (NCBI taxonomy): domain Eukaryota; kingdom Metazoa; phylum Chordata; class Mammalia; order Rodentia; family Cricetidae; genus Microtus; species Microtus ochrogaster. The sequence goes on from NC_022020.1 coordinate 27,945,209, forward strand.
GGAAAATTAATCTTCTCCAGAGACAAGGCCCCTGGTAGGTTAGCCAATCCCAAGTGGTCAGCCCTCAATACAGAAACATACCAGCAATGCTAAATGAACTCAACAAAAAGTTGTATGTATGCATCTTAGGGGTTCTGTTGTTGTGCAAACACCATGACCAAAAAACACGTCAGGAAGGAAAGGGCTTATTTGACTTACATTTCCACATTTCTGTTCATCATTGAAGAAAGTCAGAACAGGAACTCAAGCAGGACAGGAACTGAAACAGAGGCCATGGAAGAGTGCTGCTCACTGGCTTGCTCCCTCCATCTTTCTCAGCCTGCTTTCTTATAGAACCTAAGACCACCAGCAGAGGAGTGGCACTACCCACAATTGGCTGGGGCTTCCTCCATCAGTCAGTAATTAGAAAAATGGCTTATAGCTGGATCTTTTTTTTTTTTTTTTTGAGACAGGGTTTCTCTGTGGCTTTGGAGCCCATCCTAAAACTAGCTCTGTAGACCAGGCTGGTCTCGAACTCACAGAGATCCTCCTGCCTCTGCCTCCCGAGTGCTGGGATTAAAGGCGTGCGCCACCATGGCCCGACTATAGCTGGATCTTATGGAGGCATTTTTCTCAGCTGAGGTTCCCTTCTTTCAGATAACTCCAGCTTGGTGCCAAGTTGATATAAGACTAGTCAGCACAGTATGTATGTAGTATGTATGTATGCATGCATGTGTATATATGCAATAATAATTAAAGAAGCCATTAATCTGAGAGTGGGAACATTGAGAAAGAGTTGGGAGGGAGGGAGGAGTGGAAACGATGCACATAGCAAACTCATGTAGAAAAGTTTCAAAAAATTTAAAGAAAAATATACAAAAGAAGTCTCTTGTGTGAAGTTAAACCTTTCCACAAAACACGTTGTTCTTGGTTGTTCACAGTGATGTCAATCATACTAGCCAAATGGTTATGTCTTAAATGTCTGTCAGGTGATGAGTGGGAAAAAATAAAACACCTGGTTCACGCAGCAGATGCTCTAGATCCACAGATAATGAGCGATGTGCTGACCAGAGCACGCAGCAACAAATGTTTAACATGTTGTTCTAATTCAGTGGTTCTCAGTTTGTGGGTCGTTTCCCCTCTGAGGGCCAAGTGACCTATTCACAGGGGTCGCATATCAGATATTCTACATATCAGATATCTATGATTCATAACAGCAGCAAAATTACAATTATGAAGTAACAACAAAATAAATTTATGGTTGGAGGGGTCACTATAACACAAGAAACTGTATTAAACTACCATAGCATCAAGGAGGTTGAGAACCACTGTTCTCAGTGGATGAAGCCAAACATAAATGACCACAGACTGAATGATTCCAGTTACCTTCCAGCACTTGATGGGGGAACTATAGAATTTGGGAATTCCTCTTTTTGTCCCCATGCAGTGCTAGGTTTGTGCATACTGGGCAAGTCCTCTACCACTGAATTGTAAACCCAGCTGTCTGGGAATGCCTTTGCTAGTGAGAAGGCTCTGGCCATTATGGAGGTGGATGGTGTTGTAACCAAAGGACATTCAGAGCTGATGATCTGCTGGAAACCTTTGCTAGCAGAGATGGCTGTATTGGGTTATGTCCTCAAGACATTAGGAAGGGATTTATCTGCCTTTTCCCCACACCCTCCCCTCCACTGACCGAATTTCTTTCTGTGAGATGCCATGTCATACCGGTTAAATGCCTAACTCTGGTTTGCACTATATGTGTCCAGTTCTTTTCTCTACTACTCACTAGTTTTGTGTTCTGAAGTTACACAATCTCTTGCTTTCTATATGAAGAGGCTTTAGCTATACTTTCTACTTAATAGACTTATTTTCAGGTTTAAACCAAGTAATCACCTAGATGGACTTATACTATGCTTGTTAAAACTAATAATAATAAATATTAACCACTGTGGCTGCTGGTACTGTTTTTCTTTGGATGTTATTTATGGTATATTTGACAAAATGGACTGCGCACATTTGGCATTTCTATTCATCATTGGAAATTACTTGAGCAAAGTACAATGATACACATATCTATCTATCTATCTATCTATCTATCTATCTATCTATCTATCTATCTATACATGAAGTGTCATAATAAAGCTCCACACACTACCTATCAAGTAAATTAAAGAGGGAATTAATAAGTTGGGTTTTACCCTAGGGTATGAGTCACTCGAACTTCGAGTATAAGTCTGGCAGAGAACAAGGATAGTATGTTGACAGGTTGGGGTTTCTAGTCCCGCTAAGCTGTGTATGAAAATCATAGCCCTGACAAATTCACCAAAGTCACAATTGTTAGCTTGTGAAGCCCCTGCAGCCTTGTCCTTCCCTAAAAATGCCATCTCTTGGACTTTAGGAGGAGATGTCACAAAGAAAGGGAAGAAAGGCCCCTGCGGCCATATAGTGGAAGGTGTGGACCTGATCTTAAGAGCTAGGTTTTCTCCATGAAGTCACACCCCTTCCTAAAATGCTTCGCAAACTTCTTTCTGTTCCTACGTGAAACTGAAGCAGTTCTGTGACCGCAGGGTTCCCCCTGGTTGGCTCCTGTCTGCCTTTCAGGTTTCTGTACAACCCTCCTTTGACCTTCTGTGCTCCCATCCAGGAATTGGCAAATCACAGCCAAGTTTTTTGAAGTTTTATTGGGACATAGCAACCCCATATATTTGTATTTCTCAGGTGGCTGCTTTCACACCGCAACGGCAAAGGTAGGCCATACAGACAAAACCCATGTGGCCCACAATGTGAGCACATGGTAACAGTTAATGAAACCTGGGAAATGAGATCTGGTTGGGGGTCCAAGGAGAAGGAATAGCTTTGTTTATCAGCTAAGAATGCTTGTCATAAAAGAAAAGCTATGTGTACGGGGGCAGGGGCACTGAAGTCCTCAATGCCCCAACCATCCTGACTATCATACCCATGCCCATCAAAGATCCTTGGAACACATTCCTGCAGGCTTATGACTTTGGGGCACACACTTCGTAAAACATTGACTCCACTACTTAGGTTTGGTATTTTGATCAAGGTGACTTTTATATTTTTGAATGCTCTTACACCTACATGCTGTAGACTTTCTCCTACCACAGTGCCTAAAGAACATGCAATAGAAAGCCAATGACTCTCAATCATTTGGTGTTGTACCCAAGCCACTTCTTAGTCATAAGTAATTGTGATACATATAGCACTGTCGTATCTAATGTTCTTTGAGGAGGGAAGCATACGTTATTAATGTTATAGATGAGAAAACAAGAAAAAGAGAAGTGTTGTAACTTGCTCAATGTGTGCAATAATTAATAATGAGTGTTTGATCTAGAATTAAATAGCAGTTCTGACAACAGAGCACTAATTGATTTGTCTTGGTAATGTATCTGCTTCGTATGGTGATGTTAACACCTCATCTTTGAATAGAAGTTTATTAAATAGATGAGAGAATCCTCATTTTCCAGACAAATAAATTGAAGGATGAAAATCTAAGCAATTTGCCAATATTATGGAAGCATCTGTAAGGCAGAAGACTATCAGGGTTGTCTCACTCTCCACTCTTCCTATCACAAACAGGAGGTGAAGTTGAGCTGCATGCAATGTCTTTGCCACAGAACATCCATGATTCTAGAACCCATTGAATGTTAGATCAGAACACACTATCAAAGATGCCCTAGACTGCGCATGTACCATATCTGTCAATCACATGTATACATCCTCTAAGCAAGAAATTCTCATCTTAAGGGAAGAAAAGGAAATATAATAATAATAAACATTGGAGACAATCTTACTATTAACCAGAGGACAACTAGGTAATCATGCTTGGTTGCAAACACCTTTACCTGATGAGTCAACTCTCTAGCCTTGGGTTTCAAATACTATTTAACGATTCCCGGGTAGCCATCACCAACAGCTGTGTGTGCCTTGACTCATCCAACTGCTTGCTTTCATAAAGAAGTGGGGAGGTGTTAATAGTCAAGCTTCCTGGAACTGGATGGCTTGGGAGAGTGGTTCCTGGGCATGTCTGTGGGGGATTATCTTGATGACATTATTAGATATGGGAAGACCTATCTTTTTTTTTAAGTTGGATCAACATTATTTTTTGTATTTATTTATAATATTTTTATTTTTATTATGTTTTTAAAAAAGAAAACAACTGTCTTTTTTCATTTTACATGCTATCCCACTTCTCACTCCCTCTCCTCCTCCTATTCTTTCTACCTACCCCCTATCCCACCCCCATCCACTCCTCAGAGAGGGCAAGGCACATTGCTTTGGGGGAAGGTCCAAGACCCTCCCTACTATATCTAGACTGAGCAAGGTATCAACCAAAGAGAATAGGATCCCCAAAAGCCAGTACATACAGTAGGGATAAATCCTGGTGCCACTGCAGTGGCCCCGCAGTCTGCCCCAGCCATGCAACTGTCACCCACATTCAGAGGGACTAATTTGGTCCTATGCATGTTTCTATGGCAAGACCTATCTTAATTGTGGCTAAGGTCATTCCCTTGGCAGGGGATCTCAGATTGCCTAAGTGAAGAATGGAGACTGAGTGCTGTGTGTGGTCGTCATTGTTCTCTGCTCTTGATTAGGGTCGTGCTGACTTCCCCTCTAGGATGGACTGCCTGGAACTGTGAGCCAAAGCAAGTCCTTTCTCCTTCAGGTTGTTTATGTCACAGTTGAGGAAAGAAACTAAGAGGACAGGAGGAGAACGTTTGACCGCCCCCTGTTTTCATAAGGTGTGCTGTTTGGTTCCTTTAGAATAGAAGACAGGAAGCAGTTAAAATGTGGTTTAGGATGACCAGGCAGGAACTATGGCTCAAGAGTTTCTGGGAAACAAATGAGACCAAATCCTTGCTCAGTGCTGTCATTTGTATCTCTTTTCCAATAGAGCTTAGGACCTACCAGGGAAAGACTGCAATCCTCCTCGCTGACACATTGCAAATCACTGTAGGGAAAACTGGGGTGCTCCCAAGTGGAGGGGAGGGGGAAAGGAGCACGCCACAGCCACAGAAAAGATCTAAAGCAGCAGCGCAATTCCTGTAAGGGGGGGGTTGACGTCAGCTGGGGATGGGATGGCATCTCCAGGCTGAGACTAGAGCTCGTTTGGACCCAGCTACCCTGGGAGCATTTGATGATGGGCTAGATGAGATAGGGGCACTTCGGGGCTCACACAGCTTTTCAGTGGGATGCTCAGAGTGGCCTCCAGGAATGAGACTTAGCTTTGAGTAATAGTTAGATTAGCTGTCCCAGAGGTGGGAATGTTGGCAGCAAAGACGAGTGGAGCTGAGTTGAGACACTGGAGTGGGGCCATAGTCCAGGAGTAGCGAGGGATGATCTAAGGAGGGTCTGCCCTGGGCCAACAGAGCCCCTGAGATGGAGCACACTTGCCTCCTGAGGGCAGCACCATGTGAGCTGTCTCACTCTACTGACCAGGGAGGTGACAAGAGGCTCTAGCTTAGACATTCAGCACGCAGCCTGAACTCGCCAGCTTGGGTCCTGCAGGACTTCCTGGTAGCAGTGACTGTGGTCGCATCAGAGATGGGGACAGACTTCTGGTCCTGAGTGCTGTCTTAGTGGAACCCTGCTAGCCTGGGCCTGTGGACTCCCACTTTGGTGAGGACACTCAACGGAATTATTTCTAGCCACATGTTAGCACCCCTGGGCATTTCCAGAAATACTTAAGGGAAAAGAATTCATTAAAGGCTGAGGTGACGCAGGGACACACGTAGCTGGTGAAGTGCGAGGTGTTTGGAAGAGATTATGTAAACAGCTGTGGCCAGAGGTTATTAAAAGCATATGATTCTCCACGGGTTCAAGGCTTGTCTTTAAATAATTGGACCTCTGTGGCTCCTAGGTTTAATGATACCAAGGGGCTGCCCTAAGAGGACTTCCTTTTTCTCAGAGTCAAGGGATCCCACAGCCAGTGCTGACTGCAGACAGTTTGGTGGCTCCGGCTCTGGGGATGTTCGCCATCTACCGTCATTGACTATGGCATCTCTTGTGCATATTTCACCTTTCCTTTCTCCCACGTGAGCTGCAATGGCAGATGTAGGATACGGGGATTCACTGGAGATGACAAATGACTGGCAGTAGCTGGATTTAGTTTCTGTGGAAGGAAGGGGCTGTGGGTCCACTAACGCCTTAGCAGAAAGGTTAACTGTGAAAGGTCACTGAAGGGTGACGGGGAGCTTCCCGGAATCTGTTAATAATATAACTCAAAGGTGGCACAAGTGACTCATGCCAATATTAATAAGCCTCGAGCCGTTTGGCAACTAGATCATAGCTTTATTCAACACATCCTTTGGAGGGAGGCAGAGGGGAAACCATCACTGCTGACATAGCAGATACGGGGAGGATGGAGCCTG
>NC_022020.1:27951810-27952959 GCF_000317375.1 Microtus ochrogaster
GCTGGTCTCGAACTCACAGAGATCCACCTGCCTCTGCCTCCCGAGTGCTGGGATTAAAGGCGTGCGCCACCACCGCCCGGCTCAGACAAGGACTTAAAGATCAACTAAATGATCTTATCTGAAAGCCTGCCCTGTCTTCACTTTCTTTATCGCCGAGCCTCTGCTGTTTGCTGAAGATACTTGGGGATCCTTGGGGATGCCAATGATACTCCTGGAACCATGAAAACCGTTTTGTTTTTTTTTTTTTTAAAGAATTTAGGTATTGAGGGGATTTGCCAAAATTGGAAGCATATTTCATAGCTTCTCGTAACGTTATGATTTTTAATAAAGTATTCATTGGTTGGCATAATGGGAAGAGAAAACCTTATAATGGGCCTAAAGAAGATGAATGAACTGCTACACATTCTAGAAAGAAGGATCAATAAAATACAGCTAACTGTAATTTCTATGAACTAATTCAGCTACCTGAACCCACTTTAGAGTCTACATGTTTGGAAAAGTATTTGATTGCCTGCTGTTTTTCAGCCCTGTATTAAGGAGCTCACAGCCGAGATGATCCATTTCAGGTATTAGGAAGGTAGTTTGAACTGTCATGAAAAAGGCAATCTCACTTTGAAATTGCATCTCAGCATACACGACTAATAATTTTTCATGAGTTTTCAATGTCATAAAGAAAAGAATAACTGAAACAAACTTATAAAAAGTTGAAACAAAACAGAATAGTACCCCTTGTTCCCTTTCAGATGATTCCCCCTGCCCTGTTGCCCCAGTTAGCCAGCTCTCCTCCTGCCTGCACTGAGCCTTGCCTCCAGGGAGAGAGATCCTACGAGAGGCTAAGTGGTACTGAACATAAAACCATCAGAGGTACGGGTACCGCCCTTCACACAGTGCCAAAGCCAGGGCTGTCTCTCCCCCAGCTGCCTTGCCGGTCCCAGCGTCTCCACTCTGCTTCAATGTCTGCATTGCTGCTCTTCAAACTTTCTCTGCCCCTGCCCACCACGCAGGCTTGCACTTGCTGTTCTTTGGGGGTGCGTACACAGCCACACAGTCTGCTTCTCTATTCAGAGCTTTGTTCAATAGTTTCCCCCCAATTCCTCTCTACTTCTTTGTTTTGTTTTTGTTCCAAGTACTTTTCCCATAACATCACAC
>NC_022020.1:27954968-27978494 GCF_000317375.1 Microtus ochrogaster
AAAATATCTGTGGAAACTATATAGAAACACGTTGCTGCAGCAGCTAGTGGACACAAAGTAAGTCCGGTGTCAAATTCTTTCCATAATGGCAATGATCATTTTCTGGTACCCGGGCAACTGTTCTCAAGAGTTTACTATGAGGTAAACATTATCAGAATCAAGTGGCCATTGTTGCTTAAGAAATGGAGAGCATTTGCAATTTAGCAAGAATAGAAGAAGATTCTGATTTTAAGAAATTAGACAGGATGTTTGCTGATAATTGGCAAAGTCCTTGTCCGTGTCGTGTGACTCTGCTGGACTGAATTTCTTTAGACTTTAATATTAACATCCGCAGATGTTCTGGGTTAGTTTCTGAAAGCTGTAGGTTTTTAGCAGTGGTCATTTTTTTTTCTATGCTTGGTGGGTAACAAAATAAGAGACCATTGACAGGATCTCTCTAGTAACTACAGACAATCCATTTGACTTTGATTTTCTTTCCAATTAGGACAGTATACGGGAGGTGTACATCAATTCTACCTCAGGCTTTTGGTCTTTTTCAATTGTTTTGTTTTCCTCTTTTTTTTTTCTATTTAAGCACAACTGCCCTTCAAGTGATAAATATCCAAAGCCACCATCATTCTTGTCACTCTGTAGAACAATCCATTCAGACAGCTGTCCTCCTCTTGGTGCTCCAAAGTAGCTTAATTCTTCCCTGGATTTGTGTTGGCTGCACTTGAGTGTTCTTCACAGTCTTTTATGTTATGTGTTTCCTTGTTTAAATTCCTTTCCTCAAAAACAATTACTGTGAACTATGACCTTAGCTTCTATTAGTCATCATGGAGGGTGGGGTATGGACACCACAGCCCGGGTCTCAATGAATCTCTTCTCTCGACAGTTCCAAGAGTCCTGATTCATCATGCCCTTCCACCCTGCACAGTGGCTGCATCCTTGCATTTAGTTTTCACTGCCTAACCCAACGTAGTTATTTATTGTTTGGTCATTTCGTATCTTTACTCCTTCTCCCTCTCATTTGCTTGACCCCTCCTCCAGCCCCAGACTCCACCCATCTTTAGCTCTTCCTCATAGTCAACTGTCAGTGCACGGGGTCCTCTCCTCATGCACGCTTCTCTAGAGGTTTAAAAGTGACAGGGACACTTGCATATGAGTTGACTGTTAGAAGCTATGTGAAGTCCTGGGAATCACTGCAGAAACAAATAATTGCAGCATAAATCTGAAATGACCGCAGCCTTAAACTCAGTCAGGGTTGCCCCAACTCCTGTCGAGAGGACAGAATGGACTCTACGCATCCCGACTGTTGAAACCTCAGACTGACAAGTTGGTTGTAAAGACAGCTGGCCTGGAGTAGGTGGAGGGAGAGAAGTTTGTAGTAAACTTTGGTGGGTCATTTAAATATCAGACAGAATGAAGATGACCAGACTGGTTTTATACTCAAACCTTTGATAAGAATTACCCGTATTTATAGTTTCTGATTGCTCCACTCATATTCCTTCCTGAATCTATCAAAATCTGGCCTTTGGGGTCAGACATGGTGGCACACATCTGTAATCTTATCACTCGGGAGGAGGAAGCAGGTGGATTTCTATGAGTTTGAGGCCAGCCAGGGCTATGTAGTAAGATCCTTCCTCGAAACCAACAGACAAACCCAGTTGTTGCTCTTCTTATCCTCAACTCAAACTGGTTTTAGCAGAACCTCCATTGGATTGATGACCACCATGGGTTATTTTTACCCAACGGGCAGCTCACAAGCCTCATCCCAGCCTGCTCATCACCCGAGTCAAACGGTACTGATTTATTCCCCTGGAAACACTGCTTCTCTGGCTTCTCATGCACTGTATGCTGTTAGCCTGTCTACTGCTCCACAAGCCCAGTGGATCTCAGATTTCAACACAGGATGGGTTTGTTCAAATGCGCACCACAGGGCTCATTCCCAGAACCTCCTCATTAGCCTGGTTGGAATGAGGCCAGATAACTTGCATTCCTCGGTTTCCTGGAGATACAGGTCTGGTGGTCCAGGACTGTCCTGTTCAGAATCACAGAACTAGCTACTGGTTGTAGGTCTCCTCTCCTAGGTCCTTTCGCTCCAAAATCACAATGTGGGAACACCTTAAGCCCAGTTCCTAGGACACCTCAAGTTTTCACAAACACCCTAACTTTAGGTTTTAAATAAAATTTCTACACCAAAATCTGATATGTGGATCAGTAACCGAATGTCTCTCTGAACTTGAAAGTCATCTATCCAATTGCACAACCTAAATGGGAACCCAACAGGCTTCTCAGACTGAACTGCTTGCTCGTCTCCACTCCTAACAAGACACAAACATGTTTCTCATGCAACCTTCTCCATTTCGCCTCGTAGAAGCCTCAAGCTGTGTCTTTCCGCCTGTTAGGACCAAAAGTCGAATTTCCCTGATTCTTCTCTCGTCCTTATATCTCACACCCCATCCTTTAGTGGATCCTGTCATATCCACCTTCAAGATGACATCCAGGGCCACCTTCCCCTTACACGATCTTCTCTTTCCCAGGGCACCAATACACTCCTTAGTGCTGACCATACTCCTACCTTCACCCTTGAACGTGTTCTGTTCAAGGCAGCAGGCAGTGGGATGATCTGAAAATTCACCCCAGGGCTAAAAGCAGGCTTTGCATCTCCGGCTAAAGCCGAGGTCCCCTCGCTGTCCACCTGGTCCTGCAAGGTCTAGCCGACTTCCATCTCTGAGCCTCCCCGTTGCCCGTCCTATCTCTCAGTCATCTCTGTGTTCCAGGTCTCTGCTCAAGCCCTGTGTCGTCAGAGATATTGTCCTACTTACATTTCTGTCCACCCAATGACAGGGTTGCTCTTCTAGTTCAGTGCCCCCCTTCATTGTGTTTCTCTCCATAGACCAGACCACTACCTAAGAGGTTAACACCTTATCAAAGATATTGTATTTTCTGTCTCTATGCCTTCGACCCCAGCTAGAGCCCAAACTCTCAAGGGCAGGCTCTTTTATCTGTGTTGTTACTGCTGTGAGAATAACACCCAAAACAATTCTGGTGTGTGGGTAGCTCAAGAAGGAGTATCATCGAATGAATGAATGGGCCCACTTACTCTGGCCTCATTGGCATTCATTCTAAACAGCTAAGCCAGACCCACATTACCAAAGCAAAATAGAAAATTAAGGTAATAACCAATAAATTAGGGCAAAGGAGGTTTGTTACTTGTTATAGGGTCATATGGAGTCAAGGTGCTGAAAGGACATCGGAGCCTAGGCTCAGTCCTACCTCCTGGCTGAGAGAATGATGGGCCCATCAAACCATGCCAAGTGGACCTTTGCTGTGTTCAAGGGCATTGGCAGAAGCACTGTGTTTGCCAGAGTTGGAACATTTTCCTTTTGACATTAGATAACTCACACTGGGCATTCCTTCTCAATTGCATCCTTAAATTAGTCAGCGAAGGGAATGGCTAACTGTGGTGACTGCCATCTCCTTTACCTCGGTGGCCCCAGGCAGGCCAGGAAAATAGTACCATGGAAGTGCCACCAAATGTCCTGAGGATTATGAGCCTTTGCTGAGGCTACCTTAACTTCCTTTGGGATATGTTTTCTAAGATACTTACAGTCTCCTGTTTGATTTCAGTAGGAAATAGCTGCTAACTTATTTGCTGATTTACACTATACACTATAGGCCAGATTCTGTTAGTTACAGCACACACACACACACACACACACACACACACACACACACACAAGCTGGTTGTAGTTGTACACACTTTTAATCCCAGCATGTGGGATTAAAAGGCAGAGGCAGATGGATCTCTGAGTTCGAAGTCAGGCTGGTCTATAGAGTGAGTTCCAGAACAGCCAGAATTTCATAGTCAAACCCTGTCTCAAAAACAACAACAACGCAACAAAACAAAACAAAAATCCGAACAAAACAAAAACAAATAACACACACGAACACATACAACACTTTTACAGGTAAGATATCTAGTTTCAAAGGAAACCTGTTTTCTCTTAAAATATGATTGATGTTGGATACACAGAAATAGAATTCAAATAGCAAGTATTTGATAAAACAAAGGAGTAGTAGCGGGGGAGGGGGTGGGTGACAGTGCCTAGGGGACAGAGCTGGACTCCTGTCTAGCAGGAAGCTGCTGTGTATAGGCAGATGATGCATTGTTTCTGGCTCTCTGCTTTGTAAAATGAGATTTTCAGGGAAGTGGAAACGCTGCATTCCACTTTATTCCCAGGGTTTGTGTAGTTAAAATTGATTCAGTCTGGAGTCTTAAGTTTGATGATCTCTACTGTCCCCTCCCATCCATTCTCCTCCTTCCTGATATCCATTTAAAAAGCAATTTTTTTGGTGATATATTTTCAGTTAGTATATAAAATGATTTTTGTGATATCTTTGTACCTTCTACAGTACTCTTCTGTCCCTCCTCCTCAGTCCTTGCTAGTTTCTCTCCTCTCAAATAGGCCCTTGTGTGTGTGTGTGTGTGTGTGTGTGTGTGTGTGTGCAGACAAATTTAGATGTATGCATATATTTTAATAGATATATGTGTGCATATAAATAAGCATACTTTTTTCTCTATTACCCTTCTTTGCCCTCTTTATATTTCTTCCTCCCCTCATACAATTCCCTTTTCACTTCTATGTCATTACATATATTTGTATTTACCACTTGATTCTGTGTATGAGAGAAAACATGAAGTATTGAACTCTGTGAATGTGGCCTTTTTTATTTAACAGAATCTCCACTTCTCACCATTTTCCTGTAATGTCATAGTTTCATTCTTGTTTATGGCTAAACAAAACTCCATTTTATGCGTAACACTTTCTGTTTCTCTGTTAATGGGTGTATCAGGCTGTTTCCTTCCATCTGTTAAAAATTATATTTTGATTTACTTCTTTTTTGTTCTCCATTTTTTTACTTTAGCCTCGCCTTTACCCACGTCTTCCTCTTTCTTTTTGTCTTTTTTCTCTCCTTTGAAATGTTCTTCTTTTCCTTCCTTTGCTCGTCTTAAATTTTATTTCTTTCCTGGCTTTCTTTCTCCTCCTATTCTTCCATTCTTCAGCAGTTTTATGGGCTGGTATTAACACTTCTTCTGACTAACCAGGCATTGCAGCCTGATGTGAGCTCTGATAAGGTTGCTTTTAGGCCTTGCATGGAGAGTAGCCAGATCAGCGCGTGGCTATTACTTAATGATGCCCAGAGTCAAACAGGAAGCCTTTTGCAGACTGCCTCATGGATTCCTTGCCTTCTCATTGGCAGTACTGAGTCCGGATTCTTTCTTGATTATTAGAGTATCAGAGGTATCTCTCTAAATTGGCAAAATATTGACAATACGGTGAAATAAAAAACCAGCTTTCCATAACTTGCAGAAAATCACCACAAATGATTTGTGTATACATATGAGCTTCAATAGGAAACGGGCAAAACTGTGCATAGGTCATTCATAACAGAGGACAAAGGGCCAACAAAGACCCTCAAGTTCAGCCATGGGAGAGACTCGACTTGAAAGGCTCCCTCCCTCTTTTCTTTCTCCTTCCCTGTCTCCCTGCTACTCCTTATGAATCAGGGATTAGTTCAGGCTGACTTTGAACTTGAGATGCCTTATGATAAAAGACACAAAAGGTCATTTTTGAAAGAAAATTTATTTAGCAAAGTATGGTGCTTCGAATTAACCTGAAAAATCCCTTTAGCATATCCCCTCCTTTAATTTTTAATCTTATCATGTACATTTAAAAATGACTTTAAAAACATTTTTCTCTCAATAAGCCATTTTGCCAAATACCGCATCATGTGATCTTAATTTTTTTTCAGTTATCTTAAGATTCTAGGCTATAAAGAAACTAGGGATTGTTTAAAACCGTTTTCCTTTGTAACTAGCAGATGATAATGATGCAAATCCACGGAATTCAGTCTCATAGGTCAATGCTTTATTTAGGATAAGATCAGGGTGATTGGCTTATTAACGGGCCGCTGTGGCGGACTGTCACTGTCCTGTGGGACACTGAGCTCATGCCTCCTGTCTCTCCTGGGAAGCTTTCCACACTCCAGATTCCATCAGCCTGGCTTCCCAGGGTCCCTCTTTCCGGCCGCCCTAGTCCTGCTGAAACGCTGGCAGCAATGGTAGCCTTGCCTTTACTCAAGTGTTTGCTTTGAAACTAGGAGAAACCGAGCCTCCTTTGAGATCTCCCCCGCCTCTCTCGCGCGACACCATGGGAAACGAAGCACTCAGGATTTCCAGCAGAGCCGAGCCTGGATTCGGTGCCGGCTTTGGCATTTAACCCAGGTGTCCTTGCATAAGTTCTTAGTTCTCCTGAACCTCTTACACTCTCCTCTGTAGAACAGGCCTGATAACAACACCTCTTTCATAAGCTTCTGGCGAGCTTCCGGCAGAGAACCTAATACGGTAAGATCAATAAATAGCTGAACTAATGAGGATGATAATGAAAGCCAAGCAAAGTGAAAGAGCTTCTCAGAATTCAGAGGCTAACTCTGTACACTACCCATGCCCACGTGGGTAAAAAGAAGTCTAACTGGGCGTGGTGGCGCACACCTTTAAATCCAGCACCCAGGAAGCACAGGCATGAAGATCTCTATGAAGTTGAGGCCAGCTTGGTCTATATAGTGAGACCTTAAAACAAACAAACTATATAATCTCGTGTACATTGGTAAGAAAAGAACTTTTTAACTTATTCTCAGTTTGGGTCCAGCTCCCTTGAAGGCCCACTGATCTGTACAATATAGAATAAACACTCCTGGTTACTAGCTAAGCTATAAAGTCTTTGATAAATTTGAAGAGTGAGGGAGGCAGACCAGAACAGAGGACAACAGTTGGAATGATAGGGGAGACAAACACACATCAAGGTCTATGCACAGTTTTGATACAATGTGGGTCAGCATCTAATAATATTCCAAAGATGATGAGAGGTAACCTTGACAACCCGGCAGATGCAGGTACTGAAAGACTGAGAGATTTAGATGGACACAGGAGAAAACGGGAGCTGTTTCTCTTGGCTCACTGCTGGCTTATGGTTTTTATTTTGCAGGAAATCTCTTATAACTCATAAACCAAACACTATTGCTTAATCCACAAACATCCACTAGACACTGGTATAGATGTACCCAGAAAGATAATTAGCCTCTGGGGACAAGAAGATGATATCTTTCTGCACAGAGCTTCCCAGGGAGCATGCTCCTACTCACAACCAACCAGGATGCTACCCTGCCCATGCAGCAGCCCTGCTGGGTCAACACAAAGAGAGTGACTGATTGTGAATGGTATCAGGCTAGAGCAGCAATAGCAACAGCAACAATAAGGCTAAGGAGGAATGGGTGTTTGTACAGCGGCAGTCAGTCTCCACACAACACATTTTTCTGTCTTAATCATGTGATCGATTCAGGGCGATGTCAAGAGGTACCAGCTCCACAGAGCTCTGCTCCCCTGCCCTTCAGCTGCCTCGACAGCTGTAGCAGAGACACAGGACCCAGAGAATGGAGTGCTGCCTCCACTGTGCACTGGAGCTCACGCGTCAGGCCTTGTCACGTAACCTCACTTGAGGTTGAGACCAGGGTGAGCCAAATTAAATGCATGCATCAAATTCCAGGAAGCTTTTCGCCATGTGAGTCATCGAGTTGTGAGGCTGGCCCTTGGGTGATTTATCCCCTCCAATGGTGGGCTTTGAAACCAGCGCTTGTATGTGCTAGGTAAGCATTCTAGTGCTGCACAACATCCCGAACCGCTGGGTGATGATGCTTTTCAAGAACAAATGGCTTCCTGGACTTCTACCTAGGATCTCGCGAGTTTCACCCTCGTGCCAACCTCTCTGAAGGTGGGTAAGAAATGTAATATTTCTGGTGTTCAGGGAAAGGAGGTCAGCTGGATATTGTGTAGTAACTTAAGTGTGAAGCCTCATCTGTGACATGTCACTTTCACTTACCACCCCCTCCCCCGCCCCCAAGTCAGGTGGTCACTAAACCTGGTGCTTTTCACTGGATGTAACAAATTTGCCCTGGCCGTGTTTGCCAGAATCACCACGGAAACAAGCTCTGGGAATGTCTGTGAAAGCTTATCTACATCAGATTAATGGCAGCGAGGATACCGACCCTAAATGTAAGGGCACCATTCCACGGGGTGCCATCTGGATGGTATAAAAGGAAGAAAGCAAGCCGAGCATGGCATTCATAGCTCACTCAGTTTGAAAAATAGCTTCACGCTCCCGCCATTGTGCCTTCGCAGCCATGATGGATTTTTCCCTTGAACTGTAAATCGGCACGAACCCTTTCTTTTCTGGAGTGGTCCATTAGGTGTTTTGTTATGGCGGTAGGAGAATTGAGTTATACACCTGCCGTTGGCCAAGTCCAATGCTACGTATACTCCTTGTCCTTACTCATCCTCACAGAACCACTTTGAAGACATGCCAAGGATGAGATGTTTCAGTTGTGAAAACGAGCAAAGCAAGGCTTAGGGAAATTCAATAACTTGCCCAGGATCACCTTTGATAAGATTTGAACTCATATCTGGCAACAATGCTCACACCCATTTTATATTCCCCATATATTAAATCAGCCCAACCAAATGACCTAGTTGGAGTAAAGAGTACTGTCTGGCAAGTTGCTGGAAGTATACAGAAGCCTCCCTGTCTGTGACTTCAAGCCTGGCACTGCTGAAGAATTATTTAGTTTTTGCTGTTGTTACAGTTAAATGTATGTGTATATGTTTGCCCAGGTGAGTACATTTCGAATATCTTCACCTTGTTATTATTATTGTTGCTGTTGTTACTGTTTTGTCGTATGTATGCCCTAGTTAGGGTTACATTTCTGTGATGAAATACCATGACCAAAACAACTAGGGCAGGGAAGGTTTTATTTGGCTCAACTTTCATATCACTTTTTATCACTGAAGGAAGTCAGGAGGAAACTCAAATAGAGGAGGAACCTGGAGGCAGGATCTTATGCAGAGGCTACCGAGGGGTGATGCTTTCTGGCTTTCTCACCATATCCTGCGTTCTTACATAATCCAGGACCGACAACGGAGGCATGGCCCCACCCACAATGGACCAGGGCCTCCCCCATCAAACACTAACTAAGGAAATACCTTATAGGCTTGCCTACAGCCTAATTTTATGGAGGCATTATGTCAATTGAGGATCTGTCTTCTCTATGACTCTAGCTTTGTTGACATACAACTAACCAGTACAGTGTGCATGTGCACACACATGCTCAGGAGAATGTGGGGGTCAGAGGGTGACACTGGGTGTCCTGTTCTATCATTCTGTATTCTCCACTCCCCACAGCACTGGGGTTACAGGTAAGCATGGTCACGCGCAGCTTTCTTATGTGAGTCAGGGGTTTGAAGTCGGCTCTCAAGCTTTTCTCTTTTCTATCGCATCAGATAGAATAACTAATTCTCTTCTATGGCTGTGACAAAGTGCTGTGACTGGGGCCATCTATAATAAATGTCTAATGGACTTACCTTTTCAGAAGGCTAGAGTCAATGACAGCAGAAGGAAGGACATCAGCAGGAACAGCTGAGAGTTCAGATCTTGATTCACAAGCAGGAGGCAGAGAGCACATGGGGAAAGACACAAGTGTTTTGAAACCTCAAAGCCCACCCCATTGTCACACCTCCTCCAACATGGCCACACCTCCTAATCCTTCCCAAAGAGTTCCACCAACTGAGGATCAACTATTCAAGCATATGAGCCTAGGAAGGTTGTTCTCATTTAAACACCACACTACTAGCCATCTTCCCAGCCCTTTCATTATTTTTGAAGGCAGAAACTCTCATTTTACCTGGAGCTTTGCTTTGGCTAGACTGGCTGGCCAGCAAGCCCCAGAGATCCAAATGTCTGTCTTAGCCCCTACCAGCAGCAATGGGTATGCAAATATGCATTTCCATGCCTGGCTTTGTCATGGGTTCTGGGATCTGAGCTCAGGTCCTTATGATTGTACAACAAATGCCTTACCCACTGAGCTATCTCCCTTCTTCCACATCATGGTTTTGTCTTGGGTTTTCACATGATAATGGAGAGTCATCATAAACAAAAGACGTAGGATAGAGAATGGATATATATATATATATATGGTTAATATATATTAATATAATATATATGGATATGCTCTTGTACACTGTAAATATTTGTCACTCGTATTAGTTTAATAAAATACTGATTGGCCAGTAGCCAGGCAGGAGGTATAGGCAGGACAATGAGACTAGGAAAATTTTGGGAAGAGGAAAGGCGGAGTCAATCACTAACCAGACGCAGAAGAAGCAAGATGAGAATGCCTCACTGAGAAAAGGTACCAAGCCACATGGCTGAACACAGACAAGAATTCTGGGTTGATTTAAGTTATAAGAGCTAGTTAATAATAATCCTGAGCTTATAGGCTGAACAATTTATAATTAACATAAACCTCTTTGTATTTCTTTAGGACTTAACAGCTACGGGACCAGAATGGGACAGAAACTTTCATCTACATACACATTTTTAAACATTTTAGAAATTAGATATAGGTTGTCCTCAGTTATTTCAGCCAAAGAAAAGATGTGGGGTTAAGGCAAATCCTTTCTTCTCGGTTTTTGTTTTAACTCTCTGCTAATAGATGAATCAGACCCTCTAAGGACACAAAACGTTCTGTGTTGACAGACAAAATTAGGTAAGATCATAAGGAAGGAAAATATATTTAAAACATGAAGGTATTCTGAAGCCAATCCCAAACAAAATAAATTCCCAAACAAGATAAAGATGAAATGCTTGGCTGCGAAAGCTTATAAAAACTGATCATCACATTTCCAACGCCAAGCCATAGAATAATTCCCTAATCATCCATAAGTATAAGATCAATTAGCCGCAGACACAGCAAGAGTGTTCCATGTAAATTTGGCTGTGATTGAGTTTTCTTTGCTGAAACTGTTAATGTGTTTATTTGGAGTTTATTGGGTAGAAAATGTGGAGCAAATATGAATAGAAACAAAATCTCACTTTTCCGGAGGCCACAAATGGCTGATTGGGACAATAGATGCTCTTTACAAAGGAACTAGGGGAGACTAATTAGCTTAATGAAGGGGAGGAGTGTTTGAATCTTCATTACGGATGAAGTCGTGCATGCCAGAAGTGCATGCAAAACTTCACGGTTTTTGGTGGAAACATCTGGCAAGAGTATTGCCGAGGAAAGAGACTTTCTGCTTGTGCAGGGGGCTCACGCTATGAAGAGCTGGGTGTCTGCTGGAAGGGCTAGCTCTATGTTTTAGACCTGCATTGCCCCCACAGCAAAGACTAATGTTAAATCGATGGTGAACTGTGGTAAGTAAGTATGGGGTAGGAAACAATGAAATGAATCTAATATGTAATACAGTACCACGAGGGTTATTAAAGTAGAGTTCAATTTATACTTGCTTTTATAAGTATGCCAAGAGGGAAATAGAAAACGCTGAAATCCATACGATAAAGGCCACAAAACCATGCATATCTCTGTGTGTAAAATGTTCCAGACCTTTTATTAAAAATTCCTCAGCTGTTCTCCAATATAGGAGTAAATAATACATTTTGGAGTTTTGTTCTGCATTTATTGTTAATAACTACAATGTCCTCCAAATTGTCAAAGTTTTCCCTTTTCAATTCTCCTTTAGCCTCTTTGGCCTTTCCGCTCAGTCTCACTATGCTGATTCCATGTCTTTCTCTGAATTTTCTAGAATTTTTTCAGCCTCCCCCTAGCAGGAAACCAAAAGAAGAGAAGTTGGGTGTGCTCTAACCTGGGTCACACACTAATGGCACCAAAGGGAAGACAAGATGTCAGGTACCCAGAGGCTAAAAGCATCTCCAGCTGTTTAGCAAGTCCTTTCAGAGGCTGTCTGTCTCTAAAAGGGTTAGGCTTTGACTGATGCAAAAAGTGGGGTTAATCTCTCTGCTTCTTCTTGCAGTAACAAGACACTTGAAATAACCTGAGGGAGAATTTTCCTCCTTCTGGAGCTAAAGGAACATAAAAGGTGGGCTTTCTCAATCTTCAGAATTCAGCTGAGATTTAAAAAAATGTTCTCTCTGTGCGTGTATGTGTGTGTGCGCACACACACACATACACACACACACGAGGAGGAGGACAGGCAGGCAGGCAGGCAGGCAGACAGACAGACAGACAGACAGACAGACAGTGTGTGTTTTACTTCATGGAGTTGCCAAGTCGTCTAGAGAGATCTACCTTTCTCATCCTCATCAGAGATTGGGCTACAAGCCCTCCCACATGCCTCACTGCAAATGTGAGCTCTGGGGATAGAAGTCAGGTCCTTGGGCCTGTAAGAGCTAAACAAGAACTTAACTTCACTGATGGAGCTATCCTCCCATCTGTTAAAAGCTCTTTAATAAGAGTTGTGGTGGCCATTGCCTAGTTGTATGACATCACATAAGCTGTCATATACCTAAATGTGACTTAGGGCCTCAAAGACTCAGGAAATCTGATCTCTGAGTCTCCCAGGGACCATGCTTACCCAGCCCAGATCCTCTGTGACTGCCCACCATCTTACATGCTGATGAGCATCTCATAGGCAGAAATACGTTCTTAAGCCAAGTAAGGCAGCGCTTGCTTACAATCCTAGCACTGGGGAGGCTGAGACATTAGGACAGTGTATTTGAGACCAGCCTGGGATATATGGCAAGACCTTGTCACACTAACGAAACAAAGAAAGGAAGTAATTTCTCCTCCAATGGAGCTAGGAATCTCATAGCTCTTTACAGAATGTGCCTCTAGCCGGGTGGTGGTGGCGCACGCCTTTAATCCCAGCACTCGGGAGGCAGAGGCAGGTGGATCTCTGTGAGTTCGAGACCAGCCTGGTCTACAGAGCTAGTTCCAGGACAGGCTCCAAAGCCACAGAGAAACCCTGTCTCGAAAAACCAAAAACCAAAACAAAACAAAACAGAATGTGCCTCTATAGCCATCCTGAATCAATGGTGGCACTCTCTCCGGTGCTGCACTCCTCCTGTTACTTCCTGCCATCTCTCCAAAATTAAAGCCATGCCACCTGCCACTTAGTATCATTCTTACAATCCTTACATTCTTACAAAGTTGGTTTTCTGAAAGTTGAGAGTTAGTTAATTGCTCTATAAGTGAAAGGACCGGAAATATATGTGGAGTTTTCTGACCTGAGCCTGTTTCTCATGAATCCTGACTGGGTTTTGCAGTAGTTCTGTGAACCCTCTGAGCCCTGTGAGCCTGCCTGGTTTAGGCTGCCTCTGCTTCTTCCTGCAAAGTCTAGTGTTGCTTCTGGAACATTGTGGTTCTCAGTCGTCCTACCTGTCAAGCACGGGAATGATCGTCTCTCCTTTGGCCATTCCTTGTGCTGGGTGCTTTGCATATGGATATGAATGGGGCAGAACTGTTGCTAATGAGCCTTGGGTAAAAGGGCAATATTTTAACACGCATGCCTGTGGCACTGTCATCTCTGAACAAAACAGTAGGAATAGAAGTGTCCATTAAAGACAGGGTTAGAGAAAAATAAGGTAGATCTGCTTCTGACGACTCTTTCGGTAGCTCAGCAACACATGGTGTTTTCACTATTCAGTAACAATGATAACAGCAGCAACAAAGGTTTATGGGCACTCACCCTGGGCTGAGCTCTGTACCGAGTACCCTGTATATATTCTAGAATTGAATTCTCACAAGTCCCTCTACAAGAGATCTATCATTTTACTGATGAAGACGTCGGAACCCAAAGCTTATGTGCCCTATTGCAACATCCACTCCATTGCCTGTGAGTGGAAATAAATGCTTCGAGGTCCAGCTGGTGAGAATTTAAAGACTAGACCTTCAGACATGCTCCATTATGTCTGTCCTCCCTTTTGTAAGGACAAAGCCATTTTGTCAGGAAAAAAAAGCAACACTTCAAAAAGTGGTTTGATTCTGTCACTAATGAGAAACAAAATCTAGAACATTTTAATTCATTTTTCCAACTAGTCATTGACTGTTTTAGTTAGAATTTTTATTGCTGTGAAGAGTCACCGTGACACAGGAACTCTAATAAAGGAGAGCATTTAATTGTGGCGGCTTACAGTTACAGAGGTTTAGTCCATTATCATCATGGTGGGGTATGGCATCGTGCAGGCAGACATGGTGCTGGAGAAGGAGCTGAGAGTTCTACATCTGAACTGCCAGGTAGCAGGAAGTGACTGTGAGCCATTAGGTATGGTTTGAGCTTTTGAGACCCCAAAGCCCACCCCCTAGTGATGCACTTCTTCCAACAAAGCCACACCTACTCCAACAAGGCCACACTTTCAAATGGTGCCACTCCCTATGGATCTAAGAAGGTCATTTTTATTCAAACCACCACACTCATCTCAATAGGCAAGTATTACATCTCTATTGTGTGAATGAGAAACCTGGGACCCCTCGTAGGTCACGGTGGTAAGAGGGGCAGCCTGCTTATAGAACCATGCCTCACACAGTATTCTCTCCTGTGGGGGGAGGGGGCACCTAGGAACTTCAGAAAGACAGTTTCTGGTCCATGTTGTCACCAGTACATTGTGGTCTCTCTGTACCCATTCAAAATGGTGTGATGATACCACACTAGTAAGTAAAACAATGCACTGACAAGATAAGAAACCCGACCGTGCCTAGGTCTTTCTTAGAGACCATTATGGAAACAGTCTCCCTATTAGCATCTAAACCCTTGACCTCTCAGGATATTGGACAATGTCGGAGACCTTCTCTGTGTGGTTATAAATTGGGGCCGGGTGGCTGTTACTGGCTGTGGTGAGTAGAAGTGTGTGGGGGGGTGTCCTGCTAACACCCCCAAGAACAGGATTCTCCCCGGTAAAGAATTATCTGCTCCCTAAAATGCTGCTTTAAAACAAGCTTCTGCCATTCTCACACAAACACCCTTACGCCCCCAAAAGTATAAAAACTGACCGTGGAACAGGCATGATGTCCAAATCACATCCACAACATGGAGAAGACCACTGAAACAAGGGAAGGCCTTAGTTATTCGAACATGATATTTTTGAAAAAGCATTTCTCACACTTCCAGAGAGAAAAGACTGTACAGCATGACAAATGAAAAAATAATTGCGTAATACCACAATTAATAAAATACCAACTAGGGTTCTGTTTTCAGAACAAAACAGAATGATGTAGCCATGCTGTGCAAGCAGGGAAGTTAGAGTCAACCAGACGGGCATGGAGAAGAGGGAAGTAATTTTCCGTGAAATGGAAGAAATGGGGGTAAGATCAATCTTTCCTTTAGCGGCTCCCTTCCGAGGCTTCCAGTGGTAGTCTGCTTTGAGACAAATTCCTCTTAAAGGGCACATCAGCTCCACTTCTATCTCTTGGCTTTTGGCTGTGGAGACATATGTGGATAACCAAGAATTCATCATGATTTGTTCTCAAGCATCTAGAGACACACCGGGAAGAAAATAAATGTCCCTGCTTGGAGGTTTGGGCTTATGTAAGCCTCGGCTCTGCTGGCAGACTGATGGTATCTCTTGGGACTCAATAATGGTAGTCCATTCCTTCTGCATCGTGGCCTTCACTTCGGTCTTCTCCTCACCTTACATTCTCATCAGAGAAAAGGCTCTTCTCATGAAATCATCCCAGAATCCTTTCCGAATCTTCACTAGGCAGGAGCATGCGCAGTGAGCAATGAGAGAGAGTGTGTGTTTCTGCCTCGGGAGCTCACAGATCAGCGTGGGGGAGGAGAAGCAGCTGACAATCCCACAGCTAACTCCTGAATCGTGTGTCATGGATGGGACGGGGAGGACGATCCAGATCTGAGGAGAGCACACTCTGGAGGACTGTGATGAGTTCCTCTGTTGGCGAGATGGGGATGGAGAACGGTGGGTGAGGATGGAGCAGGTTGGGAGGGTTCTTTCTGTCTGGAGCACGTGAACTGGGACGGACAGGATCAATGAGTGGCTCAGGGAGTGTGTCCAGGCAGCTCAGACCACCCTGAAGCTCCCGTTGCTTTCCTGTAAACGAACTTCTAGACTTTAGAACCTTTAGTCTCTGCTACTGGTGACTGTGTTTCCTAATACTCCCTCCTTCTCGCTTGTAAGAGAAAAACGATTAGGTCAGTTAACGTTAATTCGAGGATTGTATGACTCTCAAGGTATTTCTCTTTCTGGTGTTAGTATCGAATTTCTTCTGGACAGGAGCCAGGAACCCGGAGCAGCATGCTCTCTTCTTGTATTCTCTGGAAGGCTTTCTGGCAATTGTCACATGCTAGTCCCTCTTTCATGTGGAAAAAGAGGGAACTTTGGACCAATGGGCTTTCCCAATTGGTATACCTAATTTCCCTAGTTACACCGAGAAGATGAAAGGAAGGCATGGGATGTTCTCTGCCATCTTCATGTCTCACTGCACATCAATCATTCTGAGAGCTAAAGAGAGCTGTGCCTACTTTCCCCATGCCTTCTGCCCCATCTTCACAGAGCAGGGCTGTGGGTGGGTTTGACTGCCAATCTTAAAATAAGCCACAATCTTATTTGCGGTTCTCGAACAATTCAAGGGAGGGTGAACCCTTTATGACAGAAAGCTAATAAACACTGTGGAAACTATCTGATAATAAATATCATTTTGACTAGAAAATAGAACGGATATTGCCATAAGACAACTTTGGAGGTGGGGGGGGCGGGTAGAGAAATGGCTCATTCAGCAAAGCCTGCCACACAACCTTGCAGACCTGAGTTCAGATCCCCAGCATCCATGTAAAAGCCGGGAACAATGGTTTATATCTGTAAGCCCAGTGCAAGAGGTGGGGGTGGTGGAGACAAGAAGATGTCTGGAGTTCATTGGTCAATCAGTCTAGCTGAACTGATGGAAATTTCTGGTTTAGGCTTAAAGGATAAGGTGGAAAGTGATTAAGGTGGACACTTGACATCTCTACTGGGTCTCCACATTTAAACACACACACACACACACACGTATTCATAGTCATGGATGTCAAAGGACAGCTCATGAGAATCAGTTCCCTTCTTCTACCATATGAGTCATGAGAATTGAACTAGGGTCCTCAGACTTGATAAGAAACACTTTTACCCTCTGGGTCATTCTCCTCCCAAACATAGTTTAACCCCGAGAGGTTTAATAAACTTAACCCCAAAACAAACCTCGATATATATATCTATTGTAGCTTTATCACAGTACATTGTAACCAATACTGTTGTCATTAGCATTCTGACTCCCTTTTTAAGTTGCCTAGTAGAGTTGATCATCTGGGCAATCCATTCATTTATGTATCCGCCCATGCTCTACCCCAATAAGAGAGTCTTTGTTCCCAAGTTGCTTTCGTGACATCATTTTGTCTACAGCCAGATTCTTCTTGATGACTTGAATTCTTTTAAAGATTTATTTATTTTAAAAAATTATATGTATGTATGTGTCTCTGTCAAGGTATATGTTTAGGCATGTAGTTGCCTGTGGAGGCCAGCAGAAAGCAGTGGATCCCCCTATGAGTGGCAGTTACAGGAGGTTGTGAGCTGCTCCCTTGTGCGGTGGAAACTTAATTGAGGTCACCTGTAAGAGCAGTAGATGCTCCTAACCACCGAGCTACCTCTCCACTCCCAGGACTCAAATCCTTCATTCCTTAACACTCTCATTTCTCTGTCTCAAGTGGTTGAGCAGAACCCAAATTAACTCAACAGAGATCCCCCCCAAATTTCCAAATTGACAAGGCATGTCATACAATGACATGATATCCCAAATGGTTCAACATAACTCAAATAGTTTAGAGTTCTAAAAGACAAAGCCAGTCCCCAAATATCAGTTACCAAACAAGTTCAAAATGAACCTAACTAGCTCAAAGGAGCCCCAAACCAACAGGAAGACAAAGCCGGGGGAACACTGACAGGGAAGAAACTCACTAAGTGTCAGGTTTTGTTTTTTTTTTTTTTCTGAAATCCAAAACAAGGACTTGAATTCCTTAAACTACATACAGTTTTGAGAATGATGTACAGGATGAATGATGACATACAAGGAGGCAGGCAGTCATTTGGCAGTGGCTTTTGAAATAAGAGACTAACAAATGCGTTTAACTATTTCAGAGATTTATGTGACTTGCCCTGAGACAAGCCCAAGGTCTTGAACAAGGACATTTTATAAGAAGCCACACATAACAAAAGCCACCTATTTAAGGAGTTTGTGCACACGAGGACGAAGAGAAATTAACTCAGCAGTAACTCTGAGAAGCAAAAGAACATCACTAGGAGGAAAGAGGAGTGTGCAAACACATCCCACCGAGCTTCAGCACCGAGGTGGAAGTGAGGGTGTAGGGGAGGAGGGGCTGATTCGTCTCTGAAGAAATAAACCCATGTAGTCCCTCCAGACTCTGCCACTGCTGCCTTACACCCTAGGAGCACCAGCTCTGATTGATCTGTGAAGCCCTTCTCAGTTCTCAAGACAGTGAAGGAATACTCTTACACCCCTCCTTCCCACCTTCATCTATCTGCTGGGATTGTTTTATTGGGTGTGATGTATTTCTATAAATTTCTAATCTGACTCACAGACAGGAGTTTCATCTGGCTCATCTTTCAGATTTTTAAAGTCTAGCACAGACACCTAAAAACATTTACACATGTAGGAAATAGAAGAAGAATAGAGGAGTGGTTTGGTAGAGCTCCTACATAGAAAAAAATGAGCTAGTCATTTGTTCAACCAGCTGACCAACAAACATCATTACGTTCTCCACGCCGACCACTGTGG
Source organism: Microtus ochrogaster (assembly GCF_000317375.1). Taxonomy (NCBI): domain Eukaryota; kingdom Metazoa; phylum Chordata; class Mammalia; order Rodentia; family Cricetidae; genus Microtus; species Microtus ochrogaster. The sequence continues at coordinate 27,973,635 of NC_022020.1, forward strand.
TAGAACACATCCCTTTTCCTTGAGGGTTGCGTTGCCGCTGTAGGGAGATCAGTGAATTGGGCTGTGAAGTGAAACCAGCTCTGAAGAGGTGAACAGTGGGTACCCAGCATTGTGGGTGCAATCAATGCCACTGAATTGTGTACAGAATCCTAGTCCAAGTGGCACGTTTTATAGTACATATATTTTATTAACATTAAAACTTTCAAATAAGGGTAGATGCTGCGTATTCCTCTTTGCTAACCCAAAGGTGGGCAAAGTGATCTATAATGCTGGAACTACGGAAGCACGTGATTGGGTCTGAGGGACCGTCGTCACAGGAAAAGTGCACTGGGAAACTCACAGGGCAGAGGGAGTGTTTTATGTGTTGTTTGGGTTGATGATTACCTAGGTATATACAACTGCCAAAATTCATTGAGATGGATACTTAAGACCTGTGGTTTCCGTTGTAACTCATTTCTTAACAAGAAGGAAAACTAAAAAGAGGAGACAGAGGGAGTTACATGAGCACATGAGGTGGGGGGGAGACAGCAAATCTCACTGCAGGTCAGGGTCAGGGTCAGGGTCAGGGTCAGGGTCAGGGTCAGGGTCAGGGTCAGGGACGGCTTCTCAAGAAGCCTAAGCATCTGTGACGCTGTGCATCTACACACGCGAAGGATGACCAGAGGCATGTAGGTAAGCGGTGTGCCCACGTTGTCACTCATCTGCTTGTTTTTTTAAAGAACAATCTTTTCTCATTTTACATACCTACCCAGTTCCCACTCCCTCCCTTCCTCCCACTTCCCCCACCTCCTCAAATAAGGTAAGGCTTCCCATGGGGAGTCAACAAAGTCTGACAGATCACTTTGAGGCAGGACCAAGGACCTCCCCCCCTATTTCTAGGCTGAGAAAGGTATCCTTACAAAAAGAATGGGCTCCAAAAAGCCAGTTTAAGCGCTAGGGATAAATCCTGGTCCCACTGCCCAAGCCACACAACTGTCACCTACATTCGGAGGGCCTAATTTGGTTCTATGCAGGTTCCCCAGCTGTTAGTCTAGAGTCAGTGAGCTCCCACTAGCTCAGGTTAGCTGTTTCTGGGGCTATCTCCATCATGATCTTGACCCCTTTGTTCATATTATTGCCCTCCTCTCTCTTCAACTCGTCTCGGGAAGCTCAGCCCAGTGCTTAGCTGTAGATCTCTGCCTCTGCTCCCATCAGTTGCTGGATGAAGGTTCTATGATGACAATTAAGATAGTCATCAGTCTGATTAGAGGGGAAGGCCAGTTCAGGCACCCTCTCCACTATTGCTTGGGATCTTAGTTGGGGTCATCATTGTGGATTCCTGGTAATTTCCCTGGTGCCAGGTTTTACACTAGCCCTGTAAAGACTCCCTCAATCAAGATATCTCTTTCCTTGCTCTCTCTCTCTCTCTCTCTCTCTCTCTCTCTCTCTCTCTCTCTCTCTCTCTCTCTCTCTCTCTCTCTCTCTCTCTCTCTCTCTCTCTCTCTCTCTCCCCTTACTCATCTGCTTCTTGAATGCTTTCATGAATATAGTTAAATATTTGATGATTAATATTGTTAATTCAGTGGAATTAAGAATCACCATGGAAACATATCTGTGGGTGTACCTGTGTGCTTCCAAAAAGGTTTAACTGAGCAAGAAAACCACCAAGAATATGGTTGGTATCATCCCATGGACTGGGATTCCGGATGGTATAAAATGAGACAGTGAATGCTGAGCTCAGCATTCTTACTGCTTAACATTTTCCTTTGGCTTCCTACTGTTCTTGGAATAAAGCTCCAAGTCTTTACCAGGATCTAAAGGCCCCAGAACATCCCAAATCTTGTGCTGCTGTGCCATGCATCCCAGACTTCTCTCTAGGTCAGGGCTTCTTAATTCTGCTGGATGGAGGGCTTCTGCTTGACCTCATTTTTCAGCCCTGACTGTTAGAGCCAGCCTGAGTCCTGTTTAAAATCCAAAGCCTGCTTCCTTTGACTTGGAACAATACTAAGAGAGGCATCTTTGTTCATAAGTCCCTGTTTGGTTGACATAGACTATTCTATGACCAAGTGGTAGCCCATTCTTTCTCTTTCTGCCTAGTCTTCCTTTCTCTACTTCTCCCTGTCTTTCTACAGACCATCCTCCCTAAAGTTGGTGATCCACGGATCCCAGGGAACCAACTGGAAACATTCCCTATCTGACACCACACCATTTTTACCTCAAGCCAAGCGCATTAGGGCTTAGCACCGCCCTGAACTATGTTGTGCCTTTCCTGGACTACCGTTTCCTTCCCTGTGTCTGGAACTTCTCTGACCTTTACCTAGTGAGTTCCCACCTACCTTTCTGAGTCCAGCAACAAATGCAATTTCCTCAGGGGATTGCCCCTGACCTGGGCCCATAGTCTCACACCTGTCCTCGCCCTGCTATTTACCCCAATCATTAAGAAGTTAAACAGTTAAGTGAGTCAAATCTGTGATTCCTTCTAGGAATATAATTGCCAGGGCTTGCTGTGGCTTCTGAGGAAGCTGTGGGCCCAGGATGGAGACAGGAGTGAGGCCCACAGGAGACTGGGAAATTCCACATTCCTGGCAGCTGCAGATATTGCTGCAGACCCCACGGGTGGGCCAGTCCTGAACTGAAGTCAGGCCTATTGATACTTGAGGAATCCTGCATCTTGCAGCAACTGCAGAGGAAGCTAAGGACCCAGGGTGGGGACCAGATCTGATACTTTGTAAAGCCCACAGGTGTGTGGTGAGGAAATAGGACCCACAATATAAAAGCAGGACTTTATGATATTAAAAACTCTTCAGTATTGCAGAAGGAACTGCTAGTTGGCTGAAAAGGTGGCTCCCAGAACGGGAAAGCATCTTCGCTAGTTATACATCTGACAGAGGACCAGTGTCTAGAATACACAGGAACTCTTCAAAAGAACCAATAAACAAATTTAAAAGTGGGCTATGGATCCGAGCAGAGAAGAAGGAGAAATACAAATGGCTAAATAATATTTTTAAAATGTTCACTACCCATAGCTATCAAGGAAGTGCAAATTAAAACTACTTTGAAATTTCATCTTACCCTAGTAAAAATAGGCAAGATTAAGTAAACAAAAAACCCAGACAATGTGATGATCAGGGGGAGGAGGCTTCTGAGGACAGGAGCCCTCATCCACTGCTGATTGGGGTATAAATCAGCAACCACTGTGGGAAACAAAATGACCACTCCTCCAAAAACTAGGAATAGCTCTACCAAATGACCCAGCTACACACTTCTGAGCATGTACCCGAAGGATTCAGTTTCTTATTACAGAGACACATCCACATCTATGCTCACTGCTATTATATTTATAATAGCTAGAACATGGAAACAGTCCAGATGTCCATCAGTTGATAAATGAGTAATGAAAATCCATATACAATAGGATTCTACTTAGCTGTAAAGAAAAACCAAATTATGACATTTACAGATATGTGGGTAGAGTGGTAGAACATCATATTGGGTGAGGTGACCCAGACCCAGGAATGTCACATGTTCTCATTCATATATGAATCTTAGCATGGAATCTGAAGATTTGCAGGTTTAGTTTGGAGTATCTTCAAAATCCAGGAAACTAGAAAAAGGGCCCATTGGTGGGGGAAAAGGGAAGAAAGATCTTCAAGGGAGGGAGATAGTAGAATACAGACTTTATGAAGGAGAAAGGGGGCATAATGGGGAGGAAGATTTAAAATGGGAAAAGTATGACAGGGCAGGAAAAGGAGAGGGGATGGGAGAGGGGCATTTGATAGCAAGGATGGTTGAAAAAGATACATGGAAACCTTTGATTTTATAAATGTCATGTTAAAGCCCTGTGCTGGGTGTAGGAAACTCCCCCTCAAGCTGTTAGTCAGAGGCATCCTGGTGACCTCAAAAACCAGATAGGTTATTGCCACTGCTCTTGGTTGATCACCATGACTTGATTGGTAAGACACTATTGATGAATACAGAACATATTAGTCACAGGAAAAGGAGAAGTCAAGCTAGTCCTAACCAGGAAGCTCTTCCCTACTGGATATCTTTCATAGTCCTGCAAGATGTAATGCAGGCTGCTGAGGGGAAAACCAGGCCTTACTCAGCTGTGAACCCTGGGAACTGCAATAATGAGTGACATGACAAGATAGGCCAGTGGATGCAATAGTGGCACAGTTGTTATAGGGTAACCAATTCCTGGTTGGGTCTGAGGCCAGGAGGAAGCCGTGTCTGGTACTGAAAATCCGGTCAAGAGTGAATGGCTGGGGAGCACTCAGCCTCAGGTCTGAGCCTACTACTGTTATTTCACTAAATGGACAGAGTATAAAACTACTATCTTAAAATCTTACCTCTCTCTCCATATATTAAAACAGCTCTCTGACCCCAGGAGAAGGGATTATTTGATGGTTAATGCAGAAACTCATAACTGGTCCAAGCGCAGAGGTGAGTGCTCAGCCGCAAATGAGCTCATTCTCTCCCCAAGGCTCCTGCAGAGAAAATGGAACATCTTAAGAGCTGGGCCTTGGTGAAGATTGGCCTGGAGCAGTGTCATTTGCATGTTACAGCCCCCTGCACTCACAGACTCACAGAGGCTGGGGTTCTGAGGTGGGGTGGGTTGGTAGCAGGAGAAGCTGGGGCTGAAGATGATCAAAATACAGAGTATGAAATTCTCACAGAATTAATAATATATATGAATTCTACACACTTGATATACTCTCTTTTTTATTTTATTTATTTTATTTTTTAAAATAGATACACTCTCTTAATCTTAATACTCCAGTGACAGCCACAGAAGGATTGCAAGTTTGGGGCCAGCCTGAGCTATGTAGTGGCATTCTGTCTTCACGGGCTGGGAATATAACTTAGTTGTAGAACATGCAT
>NC_022020.1:27978594-27981636 GCF_000317375.1 Microtus ochrogaster
AAGATGGAAAAGAGAGAGAGCTCAGGCCGGAAGCTGAGAGAGAGAGAGAGAGAGAGAGAGAGAGAGAGAGAGAGAGAGAGAGAGAGAGGTGGAGAGGTGCCAGGAGCCTGCTTTGTGAACCTTCTCAGCTCTCTTTTTACTTAACACTGTCTAAATTGCCTCCAGTATGATGCATGATTAGTAAACACATTTGCAGATGAAGCACTGAAACTTTATTTTCCTTGCTCTTTTTTTCTAAATTTTATTGATTTTTATTGAGCTATACATTTTTCTCTGCTCCCCTCCCTGCCTCTCCCCTCCCCTTCAACCCTCCCCCAAGGTCCCCATGCTCCCAATTTACTCAGGAGATCTTGTCTTTTTCAACTTCCCATGTTGATTAGATCCATGTCTGTCTCTCTTAGGGTCTTTCCTTGCTCTTAGGGACAGGTGAAAAGTACAATGACAAGGGTCTCTAAATAAACGTGACTAACATCAACTTGTTTCTCCACACTTGGGAGGAAACAGAACACAACACAGTGAAAGGCACAAGGGAGGACCTCAAGGAGACAAAGCATGGGCTACACCTGGAGCCGGAAACTAAAGTTCTTGGTGTCAACTCCATCACCTGAGGCCCTGATGAGCCCTGCGTCCCTGGTCCAGTGAGGAGAGGGTGCTCTCTGGAGAGACTGGCCAATTACTTCTTTCTTAACGTGGCTCCAGAGCTTTCCCAGACACTTAAAATGTGTGAGTTAAATTGGTCTCAACTCAAACTGTCACATCCTTCTGTCAGGACTTCTCAGGGTTCAGATTTCCCATGGAACTTGCTCATCTTTTTAAGGTGTGATCTAGCATGCTATTTTGTACCCAATTAAGAAAAAAAACTAGAAATGCCTCAAAATCTAGAGTTCATGAAATAAAAGATTAATAAAAACTGAAAATTCAAGCGACTTTGCACAGTGAACACTGCATGTGGGAATAAATACAAGCAATGCCTCCGAAACATCCTGCTCACCAACTCATGTTAGAACGTGTTTATAGAGAGTGATAGAAGAGAAGGAAAGGACAAAATCTCACTAGAAATGGGTGCAAGAGGGCTGTCATCCATGAGCAATGTGCAAGAGTCTAAGCTTCACTGTGAAGAAACACTGAGATGTCACTTTTCTTCTTATTGTCCCGAAAGAGCAGAAGTGCCCTCCTAATTCTTTGATGAGGTGGTTGGGGAGCAGACCCTCCTATCCATTGCTTACCACTATGGAAATCGCTAAACTCCTGTGGAAGTAAATTTGACTGTTCCAATTGTCAGTACCCACCCTCCTTATCCCAGAAATCTGCCTTTAAGAAATTCTCCTACCCAGTTTGTCTTGCTTTTCTGTAACTTGGATTGGTATTTTCTTTTATATCTCAGGTAACACAGGTTGGACCCAAACTCCACTATGTACCCAAGGTGACCTTGAATTTCTGATCCTCCTTCTTCTACCTTCCAAGTGCTGGGATTACAGGCTTGAGATGCCATGCCTGGATTATATTCCCATTTTGTTTTCTTTTATAAACTATATTTTTGAAGAATTTGTCCAGTAATACAAGGCATCAAATATTACTGGTACAGTGTTGTGTTCTTTCTCATTATCATTTTAATATAATATTATATTCTTCAGACTTGGTATTGGTTATTTATATTCTCTTTCTTCCTTAATGGCTCTTTTCTGTCTTGCTCCCCATAGCTCGCTTAGCTTGCTTTCTTAAACAGTCTAGAACCAACTGAACAAGGGTGGCTCCACCCAAATAGGCTGGGCCTACCCATATCAATCATTAATAAAGAAAACAACCCTCTGCTATGTCCATAGGCCAAGCCAAGGGAGGCAATTCCTCAATTGATGCCTTTCTTGCCAGGTGGCTCTAGTTTGCGTCAAGTTGATGAAAAATTCAGCACATTGTACAACACGTTGAATTCTACTCAAAACCAGAAATACAGTGAGTGTGAATGAATCCCCAAAACATCAGGGCCATGTTAAAGAAGATGCTATTTCTTGTGTAAGGTGCAAGAAAACACTGTAGAAATCCTGAGAGTAATTGTTCCATGTTGTAGTTGTCAATGGTGATTACGTAGCTGTGTTTGCCATCCATCTAAAAACTGCCTAAGAGGGTGGAGAGACAACTGAAGGTACAGGCATCTGCCACCAAGCCTGACGACCTGACTTCTGACCGCATAGGTAGACAAACAAATGCCGTAAGTTGTTCTCGGATCTCTAAGTGTGCACCACTGTGCATATCATTTAACTGAGTTTTATTGAGTTTTGACTTTTTGTTTCCTCTCATTTCAAGCTTTTTAAAAAAAATTCTCATTTGTTGTGAGATAGGGTTTCATGGGGCCCCCCGGGTGGTCTCAAACTCAGAGAGCTGCCTGCTGGGATTAAAGGCATGTGCCACCACAGACTGACTTGAATTCTTTTTTAGCTGAGACTGGACTCGAACTTCTGAGCTTCCTGTCTCCATTTTCCAAGGGCTCAGAGTAACTGCACAATAGGTTTTAATCTATTTATCAGAGTAACTGCACGATAGGTTTTAATCTATTTATTTACCTTTCAGTTTGCTGATTTAAATTTTTCTTTTGTTATTTCTGTTTTACTTTGCATTTGAGACAGAGTCTTGCTGTGTAGCTCACACTGACCTGAAATTTGAGATTTTCCTGTTAGAATTGCAGGCTCTGGCCAGGATACCTCCTGGTATTTGTAAGTGTGTAGTACACGTGTGTGAATAACTGAGTGTTTGTGGAGGCTCAAGCTCAACCTCCAGTGTGAGTCCTTCAGAGCTGTCCACCTTGTTTCTGAGACAGGGTCTCTCTTTGGCTTGGACCTTGCCAACCAGGCTATTTCGGTTGCCAATGAGTTCTGTTGATTTTCCTATCTCTACCTCCCCAAACGGGGAGTACTCCACCACGCCTGAATTTATATGTGGGCTCTGGACATGGAATTCAGGTTTTCATACCTCTGAGTCTTCATGCTCATGTTTCTTCATGCTTCATGCACCTGATCCATCATTATGGCCCTCATTATGTTTTTTTTT
>NC_022020.1:27982211-27991402 GCF_000317375.1 Microtus ochrogaster
TCATGTTCTATCCATTACCGTCTGCTTACCTGCGTGCTGTCAATTACCAAGAGGGAACATAAGATCGCCAACTCTAATTATAAATTTGTCTAATTCTTTCTTTACTTCTAGAAGGTTTTGCTTTATGTCCCGAAGAGAGGACCCTTCAAGTCTGACCTTATCCCTGATATCACCCCCTGTTGTCACCTCTGATATGTCTACAGCTACACTGGCTTCCTTATGCACACAACTTAAAACACAGTATTTTTAAAACTGTTGTGCTTTGAATGTTTTATGAGCAAAGCACAGGTGTTGTAGACAACAGGCAGTTAAGTTTCTTTTACAGCTACTTTAAAATTTACTGCTTTTTTTAATGGGCTCAACCTGTTTGTTTTTAGTGTAATTATTGATAAAGTTGCGAGTAAGTCCATTACCCAGTCACCCATTTTCCCTACGTCTGTCTCTCTGAGTTCCTCTATTTTTTCTTTCCTACTTCCTGTTGACCTAATCAAGTATTTTTAAATAATTCATTTATTTCCCCTATTCACTTTTCGGTCTTCTCTGGGAACTAAAATGTGTTCTATTTATTAAGGGCCAACTATTAAGTATTAATACTATACTGCTCTCTTCTAAATACCTCTAAAACTCCTAGTCCCACCATGTCCTCGATGCCCTTTTTGTAATATAGTGTCCACCTACACATAGAACATGCTGAAAATTTACTGAATGAGTGGATGGCAGGCTAGGAAATAGTGTCCTCAAGCCAGGAAGTGGCATATTAGAGCTTTGAGAACAGCAAACCTTGGTACATTTATTAAGTCTGAGGTTAGAAGCATTTCTAGGGCTTCACTGAGATAAATAATTATTCTCAATCTCTCACCTACTTAGGGTCCTGGGTTCAGCTATAGCTGACTATGAAGAATGATGAACTTGGAGTAAGACTGTTGCAGGTTTCAGAAAACAAGCTAAACTGGTTTAAGATGGAAACAATTTGAAAATGGCTGGCTTCTTTTTCTTTCTCTCTTCCTCCCTCCTTCCCTCTCTTTCTTTTTTTTTTTTTTTTTTTTTTTTTTGGTTTTTTGAGACAGGGTTTCTCTGTAGCTTTGGAGCCTGTCCTGTAACTCGCTCTGTAGATCAGGATGGCCTCGAACTCCCAGAGATCCACCTACCTCTGTCTCCCCAGTGCTGGGATTAAATGTGTGTGCCATCACTGCTTGGCAAAGGGCTGATTTCTTAAGAGAGAGATTTAGGAGCTCAAATAATGCTCTTTCCACCTTCCCATTGCTTCTTTCACATCTGCTGGCCATGGCCACCCTCCCTGCGCCAGTTTCTCTCTTTCAGCCAGAGGCAGACCCTACATATCAGGAGGGATGTCCTTCTGCAGACTCTCAACTTACAGTACCTCCAGTGTAGAAAAATGACTAGGTTCTGATTGGCTGAGTTTTGGTCACCCGCGCTTCCCTGAGCCAATCATTGTATATCAAGAAGTGTACTGTGATTGAGAAAAGCTTAGTCACAGGCTGTGTTATGGACAGTGAGGAAATGACAGACATTCCTAAAGGAATCTCATGTAACAGGAGATGAGCTTCTCCAAGAAGGCTGAAGAAAGGGAATGGGGAGACTCCACCCAACCGACAATAACTGGCCACTCTAGGCTACCGTATTCTCTTTTGAAGTCCTGGCTCCCACCATCTTCTATGGAACTCTGGTCTAATTATTTCCATTCTTCCACTATATCCTTTCCTCAGTACAGTGATCTTTGAGCTTTCCCCTGTCTCTGGAAACTCAATATGAATGCCTCCAAAGAATGGGATGAGGAAATTAATAAATATTTATAGTGTAAATTTAGCATAGTAGTGAATGAAAGTTAGCTCAAATTACCTATTTCAACATTGATAGACCTCCAAAACATAGTGAGGACTGAAAACTGCAACTCAAAAGGGATTATAGACAGAATTATACTACTTAAATAAAATTTTAGAATACAAACTCAAGCTGTAGAAATGTAGGTTAAAATTCAGGACTTTATCCACTGCTACGAAGGCACAGCAGAAATGGAAAAGGTACATAGGGACTTAAGTCTATCTGGAATATTTTGCTTCTGAAAAATATAAAAAATATATAGCCACCAAGCCCGAGGACCTGAGTTTGATCTCCTGGACCAAACTGGTAGAAGGAAAGAAGGGCAAATTGGCATGTGTCTACACTTGCATGCACGCGTGCGTGCGTGCACACACACACACACACATACACACACACACACTAAATACTATCATAAAAGCTTTAAAATATGAGACAATGGGTTAATGTATTATTGATAAGGATAAGTGGGAGGCTGTGGGTATTGCTGGAATATTCTAAGTGTTCTGTATGCTTAAAGTATTTGAAAACAACAACTTCAAATGGCTGTCATCATGCAATTATTCACCCATCTCAGAACCCCACACAAATATCTCATTTAATCTGCATTAGTTATCTATCGAAGGGCTCAGTTTCTTGTCACAGAGGCCTCTGGATGAGGTTGCTTGTGTCCTCAAAGACAGCCACAGGTGAGTGGCGACAATGGTCACAGTTTCACAGCACAGTTGGCAGGAAGGTACAGCTATATTTTATATATCCTTGGGTCTAGCCTCCTCCATTGTCAACCTGTTTCCAGAGTGGTGCATTATTTGCAGTGAAATGTCGCAATTATCCAGCATCTGTAGTGTATGCCCGGATCCACTCTTGGTACACGGTATGTGCACAAAAGCATGAATACCTCCACAGTACCATGCAGAATATTTTTACTGCCCCCAAATCCTTCCCTGTCCTAATCTGTAGAAAGCAATGACACCCTTTCCCTAGGATGGCATATGGCTGAAACCTTCCTGTATGTAATCTTCCAGAGAGGGTCCTTTCATTCAGTGATAGCTACTTTAGCTGTGAAAAATCTCAGCTTCCATTATCTGCAGTTTACACACTAGGGGATGAAGACACAAGGAACTTGCTCTAGTTCAGATCTAGGAAGTACCCTGTCTTGGATACAACCCCAGGCAATGTGGTTTTAGGATCCACTGTTCCACTGCATCTAATAAATGGTGGACTGATGACATACCTGGATTAACAGCAGAGCTAGATGCAGCTACCAGAAAGCATAAGAAAACTTCATGGAGGCTGTGGGACTAAAGACAGTGAGGTTCCACTTCTCACTGGAGCATACGGGAAGAGTCAGAGCAGCAGAAACCATGTCTCTGAGTCACTGAACTACAGGGGGAGACTGGAAGGCATCTTGGTAAGATCAGGAGAAGGGATAGCCAAACAGAAGGACCAGGGTAAATGAAGTGCCCTAAAGCCTCAAGCACACACATTAGTGGAGCCAGCTCCGGACTATGGGAGGTAGCGCAGTAATAGAGGCCAGGAGTGCCAGCCCAGGACAGATGAAAATCCTGAAGGAGCTCTAGGAAGCACTTGAAATCCCAGAGCTGGGCATGAAGAAGAACGAGGCAGATCTGAGTGTCAGGGACTAACATGGGGACTGTCTAGTAGAAGAGAGGGAAGGGGTATGTGGGCTGGGAAGCAGATACGTGGAGATGGGCAATCATGTGGTTGCTTTTGTATTTGCCTTCTTGAGTATTTTTATCAAAGAAATCTGGGGCACACACCCTGGTACCCATTTTCTAGGAAAGCCAGTGACGCTTTACCTGCCTGTGACCTGGTTCCTACTGGTGAATCCTTTTGCTCTAGAACAGAAAGATGATCTAGGACTGGCAACGGCTGGAACTTCCCAACTTGCAGGGTTTTTGAGAACTTCCCTGCAGCAGTGAAGTTAAAAAAGCAGTGACCTTAAAAAGATCTTCCTAGGTGCTAAAAATAGGATGGTGAAATCACTCATTATTAGACGGTTCTTGCCTTAAAAAGTCTACAGATAGATTCCTGGAATGGTGGAGTAGGGGAAAAAAATAGATTCCTCTGTTTTAAAAATCCACGATGCTTTTAGAAGTGGCTGAGGCAGTCAGATTTCCCCAGAAGAGCCCCATGGGAAGGTGTGGAAGGTGAGCTGTGCCTCTGTCCTGGGACCCCTAGCAAGAAACGGGGTACTTTCCCCAGAGGTCTCGTACAGTGATTATCACTACCAGCTTCCAGTAAGGTCCAGCTAGAGGCCACGCCCCATAAGCAGGTCTGTAGGACCGGGGTTTGCCCTCAACTGCCTACAGCTTCTGCGGTTGTTTGAATGAGACGCCTCCTGTGGTCTGGACATTTGAATAGTTGGTCTCGTGTTGGCTGTTAGGGAAGCTTGGGGAAGCCTAGGAGGTTGGCATTGCTTGCTGGAGGCAGTAAGTCACTAGGGATGGACTTGGATGATTTTTCAAGGACTTACATCAATTTTAGTTCTCTATCTCTGTCTGTCTTTCTCAATCTCCCTCTCTCCCTCTCTCGTTTCTCTCTGTTTCCTGCTTGTGGTTCAGCGTGTGAGTTCTCAGCTGTTCCCGCTGCCATGCCCGGTGCTTGTTACCACACTTTAGAACCATGATGGCGAGGGCCTCTTATCTTTCTGGAATCATGAGCCCCACATGATCTGGGTTGCTTTGGTCGTGGTGTTTTATCACAGCAGTAGATGGTAGGAGGGCATTCCAAACGGTGATCTCCCAGGGCAGCCGAAACTGAGTGCCCCCAGTCCACAGGGCTGCCAATTTGTAGAAGCTGTTACAGCAAGGATATTAAGAATGGCTGACGCTTGCTTCATGTCACTGTGCATTAGGATAAAGTGGGTAGAGAACAAAAAAGGCAGTTTTATGTGTGAGCTTCAAGAGGATGGTTGCTGGAGGAAGACATTCCCAAGTGGACTGGCTAGGGATGAACGATCCAGGGCTTCTCACTGGGGCAGATGCATAAAACATGGGGATATGGGGTATGAATATCAGCAGAAATTCATGCATTTCACTGTTTGATAGTTTTCTTGAGTGTTGCCGAAGAGACCCACCAAATTCCCATGATATAGACAGGGAAGCTGAGGCACATAATCACTCACTAACTTGTTCTAGGCTGCCAGGACATGGATCAAAGTAGATACATGGAATGACCAAAGAGTTCTGTGAGGTTTATGTTTTTATAAGAGATTTAATAAGCTCGAAAATATTGTGTATGCTTATTCAACCAATAAATTGTTCCTGAAAACATTAACCTGAAGTCCAGGGGGATGCCTCAGCGGCCAAATGTGATGATCTGAGTTTGATCCCCAGGACCCAGCTACTGAGAGTTGTCTTCTGACCACATATGTCCTGTGGCATGTGCACATGTGTGTGTTCCTCATAGTCCTGATGGAGGAAGGTCATTGGTTAATTAAATAAAGAAGCTGCTTGCCCTGATAGGTTAAAACATAAGGTGGGAGGAGTAAACACAGCAGAATGCTGGGCGGAAGAGGAAGTGAGGTAAGACACCTCAGACAGAGACTCGACAGCTCTCCTCTCGGGGGCAGACGCCTCAGAGAGACACGATGCTCCACTCTTGCGGGCAGAGGCGAGAGCTATGCTCTCTGAGACACATGCTATGAAGCTCCGACCCAGGATGGACATAGGCTAGAATCTCCCTGGTAAGCCACTTTGTGGGCTACAGCAGATTATTAGAGATGGGCTAGTCCAGGTGCGAGAGTTAGCCTAAAAGAGGCTAGATAGATATGGGCCAAGCAGTGCTTAAAAGAATACAGTGTCCGTGTAATTTTTCGGGGCATAAGCTAGGCATGAGCTAGCCAAGCGGCTGGGGTGCTGGGGATGCAGCCCCGCCGCTCCTATTTCAACATAGTCCCACCTTTCTGCCAAATAAATAAATGAATGTAAAAAGAATAAGATGATGTTAAACTAACATTATCCTTAGAAACTCTAAGTTGAAAGTTCCTGATCTGGATAACAAGGTGTGGTGATTTGAATGTAATTGGCCCCCATAAGCTCCTAGGGAGAGGCACTAGTAGGAGGTGAGGCTTTGTTGGAATAAGTATGGCCTTGTTGGATGAAGTGTGTCACTATGGGGTTGGGCTTTGAGGTTTCCTGGGTTCAAGGTACCACCCAGTGTCTGAGACCACTTCCTGTTGCCAAAAAATGTAGGGCCCTCTCTACCTCTCTGGCATCATGTCTGCCCAGACAGTGCCAAGTGCCACCATGATGATAATGAACTGAACCTCTGAAATATAAGCTGCCACAGTGAAATGTTTTCCTTTATAAGAGTTGCCATGGTCATGGTGACTCTTCACAGCAGCAGAGCCCCAACTAAGACACAAGAGAGAATACATCCTTGTCAGCAGGGACTCAGGCTTGCTACTTGATTCTTTCCTCCCTTCCCTGGCTCAGCATCTCTTCCCAGATAGCCCATGATCCCAGTCTCCATCCACAGTTTGAGCTCTAATAGATTCCTTTTCTTCTGAGACATGTTAATTGCTCATTATCTTATGACTCAAATCTAAATTCCTAATGAAGTTTTGGGGGGTCACAATATTGTCAGGCCATGACACTCAACTTCATTCTAAGGCTAATTCAAATATTTAAACACAATTTAGTAAATTAAAAAATTTAAAAACAAAAGAGTATTTAAATAGAAATATTTAGACTCGGAGAGACATCTCATCAGCTAAGGACTTAGAGCGTACACCACTCTTGCCAGTGATAGCAACAGGTCACAGCACATACATTGTGTGGCTCTCACCCTCCCATGACTCCAGGGAAGATGACATCTTCTTCTGGATTCTGTGAGCATCTGCACTCACACATGTGCACATGCACACCTACACACATACACACATAATTGAAAATAAATAAATCTTTAACAAGTACATAAAAATAATTATTCCTTTTAAGACAAAGTCTCTTTTATTCCAGACTGGCTTCGAATTCTCTTGATAGCTGAGGATGATCTTGAGTTTCTGATCTCTACGATATTACCACCTGAGCATATTGGGATTATAGGTGAGCCCCATGACACTCAGTTTAAGCAGTGTTAGGGCTTGAACCTAGGATTTTGGGTATGCTAGGTAAGCAAGCACTCTAGCAACCAAGCTCTATCTCCAGCCCCTCCCCCAATAAAAACAACCCTTAAACTCTCTTATAATTGAGGTACACGTCATAGATTAGAAAATACATTTACACACACGCCACTTGATATTAGCACCATAAGAGGCGAGGGAGCAGGTATGATCATGTCTATATTTTAAAAGTAAACTGCTAGTTTTCAAATATATTTAGACTTACATTAAATCTGAAAGACAGTAAGAATCCCAAGCATTCTATACCCAATCTCTCCTGTTATAATATCAACATTTGTATTAATATGAACCATTTGACACGTTAATGCTCCAGTATGGATGAATAACATTAGCAGAAGTTCATACATTATTACTTAGATTTCTTGTTCTTTTTCTGTTTTAAAATTCTAGTTTAGAAGTCATATTGCATTTAGCTGTCATGTCTACTTGGATATTGCTTCTCTGACGGTTTTTATACTTCCTCTTCTTTCATGATTGTATAATATTGAGGAGGGTTGGCAAGTCCATCCCTCAGGACCTTTCTACTGTTTTTCTCAAGCTCTTGCTGAGTTCATGCTTGCTATGAAGGCCACAGAGAAAGTGTCTTTCGCACCACAAGTTGTCATTGGTATTAGCAGCATGGCTCTTCACGGAAGATGCTAGTGCTGATCATTGGCTGAGGGACCTGTAGCTACCATGACCTATTATTGCCTTTGAAGTTCCCTAGGCATAGCTTACATTTCAGGGGGGTTGGTTTGTGCTTATCTCTTTGACAACATCTACAAGAACTATTTACAATGCTTCATGGGAACTTAGCCTCCCCTCACCTATTCATTTATTACTTTATTATTTACATATATATGGACTTATGGAAGGTATTTTATGTCTTGAAAAACTATGATTTATTTTATACTGCTTTATTGAAACAACTAGAATTTTTGTAACAGGAAGCTATAGACATTGACTTTGGTGTGCCTTTGACAAACTCATCTTGTGTATTCGTTATCCCAATCCTAGGAAGACCTGTTTCTCTTGGGAGCTCTGGTCCCCTTTCTTGGAGAATTATCTTTAGAAACCAAGATCCAGGAAGATATCTAAATGGTTTAAGAGAACTTACTGCTCTTGGGGTTGGGGTTCCCAGCACCCACATAGTGACTCACAATCACCTCTAAGTCTAATTCCAGGGGATCTGATGCCCTCTTCTGGCCCCCACAGATTCCAGAATATATGTGATATATGACAATGTATATATTACATGAAAATGAGTTTTAAGAAAGAGAAACCAAAGTCTAGACACTAATACAGTTTTTGCTTCCAGAATATGACCCTGGCTGGAAATGGATTATTCCCATTTTCTATGTGAGAATGGTGAGATTTTAGGAACTTTTAGCCATTTTATAAAGACATCAAGAACAAGAATCTCTCTGTCTTTGGACAGTCCTGCCTCAACTTTCTAAGTCTAGAAGTAGTTCTGTGTCCCTTCCTATGCTCAGCCCTCTGTACTGCCGTGCTCTTCTCCCTGCAGAGTCTGTTCCTTCCCCCAGGTGCCCACTGCAGTTTGTTAATGATACTAGAAAACATGCCTGGCAGCAGGACGTGCTTGAGTTAGTTAGCATGCGACTCTTGTGCCTTGTGCTGGCCACCCAGGACACCTCCCAGGCACTCAACACGTGCAGACCTGTTTGCGCATGCGCAGGCATTATTCTTGGCCTGTGATGAGCAGGGGGAACCATGAGAGGGGACACCAAAAGCGTGCCTTGCTTCTTCCTGGAACTTCTGCCATTTGGAGTTCTTGGAGACAAGGCCACAGTACCCTCAGCGTCATCTAGGCAAGAGTCAAAACATGACTGCCTTTAGTCTTGTTAGTGTGCGGGATTCTTCCCACAACCTCTGCTCTGGAAGTCTGACATCCGGATCTCTAGGACAGGGCTAAAGCTGTATTGAACATCCTCTTCACCTTGAGTCAAGTAATGCTGACATAGCATTCTGCAATTGAATATTGTTAAGTCCATAATTCCTATACAATATAGCCTTGCCAACCCAACTGGAAACACCTGAAATATTAAAAAAATTTCTACTAGGACTTAAGTCTCATTCCATCTTGCACACATAAGACAACAAAAATGCATAGGCTTAAGTGTGTGTGTGTGTGTGTGTGTGTGTGTGAGAGAGAGAGAGAGAGAGAGAGAGAGAGAGAGAGAGAGAGAGAGGAGACAGACAGAGA
>NC_022020.1:27991502-27994492 GCF_000317375.1 Microtus ochrogaster
GAGAGAAAGGAGCACCAACCTATGGGGCACCCGTGTGTGAGAGAGAGAGAGAGAGAGAGAGAGAGAGAGAGAGAGAGAGAGAGGAGACAGACAGAGAGAGAAAGAGAAAGAGCAGTGCAGAAAGGCCTCTTTTATAACCCCAAACCCTCTTTCCAAGGTTAAACTGGGCCAGACCAAGCTTAAAGGCGACAGTTTGGAGTTGGATCACTAGGCCTTCTGTCTGGTCTCTGTGTTCAGGATTTATTTGAAGCTCCCTCATACTGTGCTGAGGTTCTGAGAAATCCCAGAGAACAAAGAACCCAGTTAGCAGGGCCTGGCTTCTCGGTCATTGCACCTGTTCCAGATTGGCTTAGCGGGGAGGCCTGGTTCATCTTCTGCTGGCAAAGGCTGTTCCACAGGAAATGTGTTTTCTAGTAACAACCTCTTTAGAAGTAATCTGTAGAAGAAATTCCCTTCTTTTTTCTCTCTTCCCTCCTGCTACCTTCCTTCCTTCCTTCCTTCCTTCCTTCCTTCCTTCCTTCCTTCCTTTCTTCCTTCCTTCCTTCCTTCCTTCCTTCCACCGTCTTTTTTTTTCTTCCCTTCCTTTCTTCATATACTTGGGAAACTCATTTATTCAACTAAGTTCATTCGTTGTGTTGTATTAAACCTGACTTTTAGAACATATTAAATAAAGCATAATTGTTTTTGAGAGACTGTTTCATTATGTAGGCCAGACTGGCCTTGAACTCGCAGAGATGCCCAATTCTGCTATCAGAGTGCTGGGATTCAAAACATGTGACAGCCTGGTATAAATGGATTTCAATTTAAGGCAGTCAAGCAGAGTGACACAAATAAATACTGAAAACATTAACGGAAATGTTGCTAAGATGAATGTTTTCAAGGTTAAAAAGCAAACTCCAACAACAAGCAGAATCCACTGCTTCTGCTGTTCTGATGATCTCACCAATTAATTATTAATTAATATTATTTAATTAACAATTAATTAGTTGTTGTGAAAACATGCTCTTCTCCTCCACTAGTTTATTTAGTTCCTTATTTTGCTTAACAGGATGGTTTTCCCCCAACCCCCAAAGTAAACAAACATGTTGGTCCCACCTCAAATTACTGACCATATGAAACATTTATTTTTGTGATGATGATGATGTTGGCAAGGACAATGGCATTAAACAATGACAAGACAAACACCAGATACTAGCTCTGCAGCTTTGCAATTGCTTACACACCCTGTCTATTCTGAGTAGGGTTTTTTTTCCTTTTCTTTTTCTTGTCAACTTAACAGAAGCCAGGGTCACCTGGAAAGAGGGAACTTCCACAGAGAAATTGCCTCCATCAGAATGGCCTGGGCAGGAGGTCCTGGGCTGTGTAAGAAAACAGGCTGAGTAAGCCACGGGGAGCAAGCCAATGAGCAGCACTCCTCCATGGCCTCTGCATCAGTTCCTGCTTCTAGGTTCCTGCCCTGATTTCCTTCACAATGGGCTACAACCATAAGGTGAAGTAAACCTTTCCTGCCCGTGTTAGTTTTGGTCATGGTAATTATCACAGGCATAGACAGCTGACTAAGCCACTGTCTTGGGAAGCTGGGAGATCATGGTTATGCCCATTCTCGGAGAGGTTAACGAAGCTGCCCACAGTCTGGCTGCTCAGGCGTAGAAGACTGAGCTGGAAGAGAAGGCACAGCAAGCAGCAAGCTTTCACCCTTGACTGTGCAGCATCCCCCAGAAGTTTTGAAACACACGTTGATGGTGGTGATAGTGACAAGGACAGAAAAATGCTTTCTGTGAGAAAGGAGAAATGCAAAATACTCAAAAGTTCTCTCCAATTTTAAATTCTACATTACTGAGTTGAAGGTATTCAGGTTTAGAGATGCCTACTTGGTAAGAATGGATGTGTCTCCCACTGTTTTCTTACTTTCTAGGATAATGTTAGAGCAACATTAGCAAGGATTTGTGAATTTGGGGGAAAATATGCTGTTCTTTGCAGAACAATTATTTTAAGCAGTCATAACTCTGTCTCCAAGTCCCCTTAAGGGCACAACTCTCTACTCTGTAGAACAGTTTTTCTTTCCAACTTCTGGTTCCAAAGTATGTTGGAAGGGTTCAAATAACTAAGAAACACAGAAACACAGCATGGCCTTCTGTGGGCCCTGCTGACCCAATGGAGAGTCAGGCAGCTGGTTGCACCTCCAGCTCCCATGCATTGCTTCCTCCTGCCTGGGCTGTGCCCTTTAAGAATGGATGCTTTGGAGCAGCAGACAGTGTGGTCTCTGCAGAAAAATGCTCTTCTGTGTTTGGCTTTTGATACTTCCAGAATGAAAGCTATTTTTATCATTCTTTTGGGATTTTAACATAAAGCACATCTCTGAATTTTACAGTGAAGAATGGTGTGGGCAGAAAGCCATGTTGCAATGATATATCCTCTCAATACTTTACAAAGGGCGTGTGCTTACCTACAGTGAGCTATTCTCGCCACTGCCTTGTTAGGGGCCTATTTTAATAATGTGCCATTTTCTACTTCATATAAAAGTATGATTTCTTGTCACCAAATGTTTAGGGCATTCTTCTTGTACTGGTTAGTGTTTTTTCTCAACCTGATACAAGCTAGAATCATCTAGAAACAGGGAACATTAACCAAGAAATTGCTTCCATCAGTGGCGCCCAACATGGGGCAACTGAATCCACTGAAAGCCTGAGAAAGCTTGGGAAAGAGTAAAGCATATTTTCTTGGTAGCTGCCATTTCTCGGTTCTACTCTGCTTGCTAGAGGCAAGCAAGTGCTCTCATCTAAGAGAGGCTTCCTGACTCAGCTTCAGCTGCAAAACCCTGCAGCTCTTAAGAGGTCCTACCACGAAACACTTAAGTGGTGTTGATGAAAAGCAGAACGCATGCTTTTTGGTTTTCAGCCATAGCAGGAAAAAAGCTGCGCCGTTTAAAAATGCCGGCTTTCTGGGCTGTCCTGCCAGGGCAAACTCTGACTCTTTCACGCAAGCAGTTC